>NW_028243618.1:0-71167 GCF_964263255.1 Lissotriton vulgaris
TGTGTTTATCAAAAGGAGGGAAGAGGAATGAATGTCCTATCAGTTCCCCGGAACATATCAAAGTTAATCAAACGTGGATAAGACACTTGTAACCACTTTGCCAGGAGATATGTATTGTAAAACCCTCATAAACGCTGTGTATATCGAAGTAGCGGTTTATCTTATTCTCCGCCCCACACTGGCGTTGTGGCAATAGTCATAGGGTTAGACAACTTGTGCTTTGCCAGCCTCGCCCGAGGCAATCTCTGGTGTATCGTGGCAGTATCCAGAGAAAAAGGTTATACCCCACAGGTAAGTTGTCATGAAAGGTAAAAATAGTCTCCAATCAACAAACTTATCTTTATTCGCGTCGTTGGACAACTATGGTAAAATAATGAATGGGTATGCTCTTGGGACTAGGTTAAGGGTCCTCAGCATATCACTTTAGTGGAATACGTCGACATGTTTCAGCTCACTGGGCCCGTAGGTCTATGGAGCCTTCGTCAGGACAGGAAAACACACAAACAGGATAAAATACTTTCACTATTTGTGAAGTAGATGGGTAACTAAGAACTTAGTAGTCTTACCCACTGATGTTTAGCATTCACCACCTAAGGACGAAAGCGGGTCATTACCTGGCTTTAATTATAGTGGTCAAAGCATACTGAATTTTATGCTTACTGGGTGTATTCATTTCACACGCATATTACTTTACGGTACAATTTAAAAGAAACACTATTCATAGAAACACTTGTGGCGAATTAAACAAGGGAGACAAAATAGAGAAAGAGCGGTCACAGTTATCAATTCATTTCACAAGTAATCAACGAATTACACTTTTAAGGATTGGCGCTTTTAAAATGACTACGGGTATACATTGTCGGAATTATAGCATCTTTACGTAAAGTTGAACAGGGCAAACAAAACATAACATCATCGAAAGACTACCTGAGAGCACCCCCAATGTAGAGAAAGTGCTTTATGAGAGAGAACAACGCTGGGTAGATCGCCTAAAGACAAACAAACATGGACTGAATGATGAAATTTCATGGCACCATTTCGCTCAATAAACTGCACACGCTGTCTGAAAACTCGCCATATAGACTTAAACTTTTTCTGAGTTTGCGCTTTGAATAATCAAATGATCTACACAATTCCATTATCAAAACCATCTTTAATTTGTTAACACTGTTATGTTCAAACAGTATTCGGTACCTACTCGTTTTTCAGTACAATTACGAGCTCTCCATAGTTGGGCCAGTCCTCTTTCTATAACGACTGAACGTTACCTTTGAAAACTCTGCCGGAAACGCGGTTCTGGCGTCCAGAGGGCAGTGCCAGCACAAGATGCAGAACCATTTTCCCACGCGGGTGAGGGCTGGAACTTTACCAAAACTCGAGACATACACGGGTAACACAAAGTAACCTTTATAAATCTTTATTAATCTTGGCACCCTTACAGCCTGGGACTAATTGTCCATACCCTCTGAGGGAGTATAATCGATGCAAGTTCGAGGTAAGACCTCACACGAGGAATCTCTATTTTTTCGACACTACCCGTGTTTAAAAACTTAAAGATTATTGCACTTGCTGTATTCTCTCCCAATTTTCTCCAACTCTTCACAGGTTCGCAACATACTCACCCTAAATAGAGGTATGAACAATATTTGTTATGTTTTTGTTTGCCCTGTTCAACTTTACGTAAAGATGCTATAATTCCGACAATGTATACACGTAGTCATTTTAAAAGCGCCAATCCTTAAAAGTGTAACCCGTTGATTACTTGTGAAATGAATTGATAACTGTGACCGCTCTTTCTCTATTTTGTCTCCCTTGTTTAATTCGCCACGAGTGTTTCTATGAATAGTGTTTCTTTTAAATTGTACCGTAAAGTAATATGCGTGTGAAATGAATACACCCAGTAAGCATAAAATTCAGTATGCTTTGACCACTATAATTAAAGCCAGGTAATGACCCGCTTTCGTCCTTAGGTGGTGAATGCTGAACCACAGTGGGTAAGACTACTAAGTTCTTAGTTACCCATCTACTTCACAAATAGTGAAAGTATTTTATCCTGTTTGTGTGTTTTCCTGTCCTGACGAAGGCTCCATAGACCTACGGGCCCAGTGAGCTGAAACATGTTGACGTATTCCACTAAAGTGATATGCTGAGGACCCTTAACCTAGTCCCAAGAGCATACCCATTCATTATTTTACCATAGTTGTCCAACGACGCGAATAAAGATTAGTTTGTTGATTGGAGACTTTTTTACCTTTCATGACAACTTACCTGTGGGGTATAACCTTTTTCTCTGGATACTGCCACGATACACCAGAGATTGCCTCGGGCGAGGCTGGCAAAGCACAAGTTGTCTAACCCTATGACTATTGCCACAACGCCAGTGTGGGGCGGAGAATAAGATAAACCGCTACTTCGATATACACGGTGTTTATGAGGGTTTTACAATACATATCTCCTGACAAAGTGGTTACACGTGTCTTATCCACGTTTGATTAACTTTGATATGTTCCGGGGAACTGATAGGACATTCATTCCTCTTCCCTCCTTTTGATAAACACGTTATAAGCAGCGCACAGCTGTGGGATAACTTCTCTGACTTTTGTCAAGAAACCAAGACATTAACTGAACACTCATTATGGAGGATACGAGTGGCTTGAGTTTTACAGAGAGCGATATTAGTGAAATTTTAGCGGCACAACCTTTACTTCAGAATTCGGACTTAGTACAAGCCTTGGCTCAAACCGATGATTGGGAGAGCCTCACAGCGAAAAAACAGGAACAAATCAGGACTGCCATACATGGCATTATAATGACAGAATATCTGTGATCCAAAACAGCACCTCGAGGCCTCTGGATTACTAATGCCCCCAGAATCTTCCTCCACGATCTGGCGTTTAGAAGAGACTGGTCAGCAATCTCATGGAAGTGCACCCTTGATTATCTTGTATTGATAGTAAAAACGGCCAAAAGATTGTCTGATGCTTTGTTAACACAGAAACAAGCTTGCGAAGCCGAGCTTAAGAAAGGCATACAACCGGCTGTCTACAAAAAGAGGTTGGAAGAATTACATAAAGAGATATCTGAAACCCAAGAGTATTTGATGCAGAACAAGTTATAAAAATTAAGTAAAGAGCTTAAAAAATTCAGTCAGGAGAAAATGCATTCATATAGTAAAACGGATTACAAAACACCCGACTCTAACACAGACAATGACTCAGATGGGTGGAACTCCTCTGAAGGATCTGAGACAGGATCTGAAGACTCAGGAAGAGGCAAAGGAAATTTTCGATCTCGACCTCAAAGAAGAGGAAATAGATGGCCCAGACACCAGTTTATGGGCCCCCCAATGCAATTTTTTCAACCATACATGCAACCATACCCGAGTTGGATGAATCCGTACAACCAAGGGTCACACCAAATGCATAATATGATGGGGATGCCATTACAAGGAATGAATATTCAGAATCAGGACTCTTTTTTATTGAGGGGTCAGAACCAAAGAGGAAGGAAAAGAAACATATCATGGCAAGACCAACAACCAAACGTTCAAACACGGAGCATGACAACAGCAAAACCAGGAACGAGCAAAACGAGTCACTAATAGTGAACCTAAGCACAATAACACTGTCCAGGGAACAAAAAAGTGTTCTGAATAAAGGACTCGGCTATGTACCGACTCCTAGTCTTGACCTCTTCAAGTTGAAGTGTGAACTATCAGAATTTTGTCGAACACTTAAACTTAAAGCACACTTCTCTGGTTCACCCTCACAAGTTCATGGAGGAGATACTAACCTACGAAAAAAGTCAACCTTTACCCCACTCAGCAGTGTGGTGCCTATCGAAATCCAAGCTTTTGAACAGGCCATCTTTACAGGAATTGACGAAATTCATTATAATGCCAAAAAACCCTTCCAAAATTTGACAAGACAAGAACGCCAAGCCTTGAACGAACTTCGGTCTAATGAAGACATTGTAATTAAACCCGCAGATAAGGGTAGAGGCATAGTTGTTTTGGGAAAAGAAGGATATAGAGACCAATGCTTAAAACTACTGGCAGATGAAAAATTCTACACCAAAATTGATTCAGATCCGACACCAAGACTGAAAACAACAATTGCAACAATGGTGTATGAAGCAGAGACACACTCATGGATCAGTAAAAAAGAGGCAGAATTTTTAATAACAACTAAACCTAAAATTCCTTTCTTTTATTCCCTACCAAAAACACACAAGAACAGAGTCCCCCCACCAGGGCGCCCGATAGTATCGGGTATAGGCTCAATCCTGGAGCCACTCTCCAAATTTGCTGACCAATTTCTCCAGCCGTTGGTCCAAAAGACTCCAGCTTATTTGAAGGACACTAGGGATTTTTTAAATCAATTGAAAAACAAAACTTTCGACCCGACTACAATGCTACTAGTGGGTTTGGATTTTGAATCCCTATATACGAGCCTTCCTCAAAAAGAGACCCTTGAAATGCTTGAAGACGTTCTCTTCATGGAAGACTGGAACTTTAACGCACCAAGACATTTCGTCCTTGAATGTTGCCGGTTGGCGTTAACTGAGAACTAATTTGAATATGATGGCCAATTGTTCTTACAGAGCCATGGCACTTCAATGGGGAGTGCTTTTGCCCCATCGGTGGCAGGACTCTATGTGAGCAATTTTGAAACTAAAAATGTCCTGACACCAGACAATCCATTCGTTTCCAGTATACTTTACTGGAAATGTTATAGTGATGATGTTCTTCTAATTTGGCGCAACGATCAAGATCTGAACCAATTCATGGAGTGGCTCAACACACGAGACCGCTGGCTCCGTTTCACTCACACTAGTGATTAACAAAGTATTGATTTTTTGGATTTAACCATCTATATAAAGGAGAATAACATTGAGACAAAAACTTTCAGAAAACCGACAGCGCAGAACAGCCTGTTATCCTACAAAAGTTACCATCCTCAACCTTTAAGGGATAACTTGCCATAAAGCCAGTTTTTACGTCTCAAGAGGAATTGTAGCCACACGGCCGACTATCAAGTACAATCTAAAGAACTCAGCGAAAGACTCCTAAAAAGACAATATAAACCATCAACTGTATCGAAATGTCGCAAGAGGGCCATGAACCAACCGAGAGAAAACCTCCTAACCACCGATGAAAAAACGCCAACAGAAGATCTGATGACCTGCGTAACAACATTCTGCCCGGTGACATATCAAGTAAAAAAACTAATTAACAAGAACTGGCAAATCCTAAATATAGGTAAAAATGATTGGCCCAAACCACGCTTTGCCAATAAACGAACAAAAAACCTTCGTGATTTCTTGGTCCATACCCGTCCAAGACAACTGACCCTGGAAAAATCAATAAGAGATGTACATATGGCACCAGTGACAGGACATTATCCTTGTGGGTCATGTTTGGCCTGTAAATCCACGTCCAGTACAAAAGTGTTACATCTAACTCCTACACTAAAATGGATCCAAAAACAACAGAGCAACTGCAACTCATCCCATGTGATTTACATGGTTACCTGTCCTTGTGACAAGAAGTACATCGGGATGACATGCAGGAAGGTGAAACTTAGGATAGGAGAACATAAGAGTAATATCCGCCTTCAAAAAAACACAACAAAACTCTGTTCACACTTTGTTGAGTGGAAACACAGTATCGAGGAACTAAAATGGACCGTCATCGAAAGACTACCTGAGAGCACCCCCAATGTAGAGAAAGTGCTTTATGAGAGAGAACAACGCTGGGTAGATCGCCTAAAGACAAACAAACATGGACTGAATGATGACATTTCATGGCACCATTTCGCTCAATAAACTGCACACGCTGTCTGAAAACTCGCCATATAGACTTAAACTTTTTCTGAGTTTGCGCTTTGAATAATCAAATGATCTACACAATTCCATTATCAAAACCATCTTTAATTTGTTAACACTGTTATGTTCAAACAGTATTCGGTACCTACTCGTTTTTCAGTACAATTACGAGCTCTCCGTAGTTGGGCCAGTCCTCTTTCTATAACGACTGAACGTTACCTTTGAAAACCCAGCCGGAAACGCGGTTCTGGCATCCAGAGGGCAGCGCCAGCACAAGACGCGGAACCATTTTCCCACGCGGGTGAGGGCTGGAACTTTACCAAAACTCGAGACATACACGGGTAACACAAAGTAACCTTTATAAATCTTTATTAATCTTGGCACCCTTACAGCCTGGGATTAATTGTCCATACCCTCTGAGGGAGTATAATCGATGCAAGTTCGAGGTAAGACCTCACACGAGGAATCTCTATTTTTTCGACACTACCCGTGTTTAAAAACGTAAAGATTATTGCACTTGCTGTATTCTCTCCCAATTTTCTCCAACTCTTCACAGGTTCGCAACATACTCACCCTAAATAGAGGTATGAACAATATTTGTTATGTTTTTGTTTGCCCTGTTCAACTTTACGTAAAGATGCTATAATTCCGACAATGTATACACGTAGTCATTTTAAAAGCGCCAATCCTTAAAAGTGTAATCCGTTGATTACTTGTGAAATGAATTGATAACTGTGACCGCTCTTTCTCTATTTTGTCTCCCGTGTTTAATTCGCCACGAGTGTTTCTATGAATAGTGTTTCTTTTAAATTGTACGTAAAGTAATATGCGTGTGAAATGAATACACCCAGTAAGCATAAAATTCAGTATGCTTTGACCACTATAATTAAAGCCAGGTAATGACCCGCTTTCGTCCTTAGGTGGTGAATGCTGAACCACAGTGGATAAGACTGCTAAGTTCTTAGTTACCCATCTACTTCACAAATAGTGAAAGTATTTTATCCTGTTTGTGTGTTTTCCTGTCCTGACGAAGGCTCCATAGACCTACGGGCCCAGTGAGCTGAAACATGTCGACGTATTCCACTAAAGTGATATGCTGAGGACCCTTAACCTAGTCCCAAGAGCATACCCATTCATTATTTTACCATAGTTGTCCAACGACGCGAATAAAGATTAGTTTGTTGATTGGAGACTATTTTTACCTTTCATGACAACTTACCTGTGGGGTATAACCTTTTTCTCTGGATACTGCCACGATACACCAGAGATTGCCTCGGGCGAGGCTGGCAAAGCACAAGTTGTCTAACCCTATGACTATTGCCACAACGCCAGTGTGGGGCGGAGAATAAGATAAACCGCTACTTCGATATACACGGTGTTTATGAGGGTTTTACAATACATATCTCCTGGCAAAGTGGTTACACGTGTCTTATCCACGTTTGATTAACTTTGATATGTTCCGGGGAACTGATAGGACATTCATTCCTCTTCCCTCCTTTTGATAAACACTTTATAAGCAGCGCACAGCTGTGGGATAACTTCTCTGACTTTTGTCAAGAAACCAAGACATTAACTGAACACTCATTATGGAGGATACGAGTGGCTTGAGTTTTACAGAGAGCGATATTAGTGAAATTTTAGCGGCACAACCTTTACTTCAGAATTCGGACTTAGTACAAGCCTTGACTCAAACCGATGATTGGGAGAGCCTCACAGCGAAAAAAACAGGAACAAATCAGGACTGCCATACATGGCATTATAATGACAGAATATCTGCGATCCAAAACAGCACCTAGAGGCCTCTGGATTATTAATGCCCCCAGAATCTTCCTCCACGACCTGGCGTTTAGAAGAGACTGGTCAGCAATCTCATGGAAGTGCACCCTTGATTATCTTGTATTGATAGTAAAAACGGCCAAAAGATTGTCTGATGCTTTGTTAACACAGATACAAGCTTGCGAAGCCGAGCTTAAGAAAGGCATACAACCGGCTGTCTACAAAAAGGGGTTGGAAGAATTAAATAAAGAGATATCTGAAACCCAAGTGTATTTGATGCAGAACAAGTTATAAAAATTAAGTAAAGAGCTTAAAAAATTCAGTCAGGAGAAAATGCATCCATATAGTAAAACGGATTACAAAACACCCGACTCTAACACAGACAATGACTCAGATGGGTGGAACTCCTCTGAAGGATCTGAGACAGGATCTGAAGACTCAGGAAGAGGCAAAGGAAATTTTCGATCTCGACCTCAAAGAAGAGGAAATAGATGGCCCAGACACCAGTTTATGGGCCCCCCAATGCAATTTTTTCAACCATACATGCAACCATACCCGAGTTGGATGAATCCGTACAACCAAGGGTCACACCAAATGCATAATATGATGGGGATGCCATTACAAGGAATGAATAATCAGAATCAGGACTCTTTTTTATTGAGGGGTCAGAACCAAAGAGGAAGGAAAAGAAACATATCATGGCAAGACCAACAACCAAACGTTCAAACACGGAGCATGACAACAGCAAAACCAGGAACGAGAAAAACGAGTCACTAATAGTGAACCTAAGCACAATAACACTGTCCAGGGAACAAAAAAGTGTTCTGAATAAAGGACTCGGCTATGTACCGACTCCTAGTCTTGACCTCTTCAAGTTGAAGTGTGAACTATCAGAATTTTGTCGAACACTTAAACTTAAAGCACACTTCTCTGGTTCACCCTCACAAGTTCATGGAGGAGATACTAACCTACGAAAAAAGTCAACCTTTACCCCACTCAGCAGTGTGGTGCCTATCGAAATCCAAGCTTTTGAACAGGCCATCTTTACAGGAATTGACGAAATTCATTATAATGCCAAAAAACCCTTCCAAAATTTGACAAGACAAGAACGCCAAGCCTTGAACGAACTTCGGTCTAATGAAGACATTGTAATTAAACACGCAGATAAGGGTGGAGGCATAGTTGTTTTGGGAAAAGAAGGATATAGAGACCAATGCTTAAAACTACTGGCAGATGAAAAATTCTACACCAAAATTGATTCAGATCCGACACCAAGACTGAAAACAACAATTGCAACAATGGTGTATGAAGCAGAGACACACTCATGGATCAGTAAAAAAGAGGCAGAATTTTTAATAACAACTAAACCTAAAATTCCTTTCTTTTATTCCCTACTAAAAACACACAAGAACAGAGTCCCCCCACCAGGGCGCCATATAGTATCGGGTATAGGCTCAATACTGGAGCCACTCTCCAAATTTGCTGACCAATTTCTCCAGCCGTTGGTCCAAAAGACTCCAGCTTATTTGAAGGACACTAGGGATTTGTTAAATCAATTGAAAAACAAAACTTTCGACCCGACTACAATGCTACTAGTGGGTTTGGATGTTGAATCCCTATATACGAGCCTTCCTCAAAAAGAGACCCTTGAAATGCTTGAAGACGTTCTCTTCATGGAAGACTGGAACTTTAACACACCAAGACATTTCGTCCTTGAATGTTGCCGGTTGGCGTTAACTGAGAACTAATTTGAATATGATGGCCAATTGTTCTTACAGAGCCATGGCACTTCAATGGGGAGTGCTTTTGCCCCATCGGTGGCAGGACTCTATGTGAGCAATTTTGAAACTAAAAATGTCCTGACACCAGACAATCCATTTGTTTCCAGTATACTTTACTGGAAACGTTATAGTGATGATGTTCTTCTAATTTGGCACAACGATCAAGATCTGAACCAATTCATGGAGTGGCTCAACACACGAGACCGCTGGCTCCGTTTCACTCACACTAGTGATTAACAAAGTATTGATTTTTTGGATTTAACCATCTATATAAAGGAGAATAACATTGAGACAAAAACTTTCAGAAAACCGACAGCGAAGAACAGCTTGTTATCCTACAAAAGTTACCATCCTCAACCTTTAAGGGATAACTTGCCATACAGCCAGTTTTTACGTCTCAAGAGGAATTGTAGCCAGACGGCCGACTATCAAGTACAATCTAAAGAACTCAGCGAAAGACTCCTAAAAAGACAATATAAACCATCAACTGTATCGAAATGTCGCAAGAGGGCCATGAACCAACCGAGAGAAAACCTCCTAACCACCGATGAAAAAACGCCAACAGAAGATCTGATGACCTGCGTAACAACATTCTGCCCGGTGACATATCAAGTAAAAAAACTAATTAACAAGAACTGGCAAATCCTAAATATAGGTAAAAATGATTGGCCCAAACCACGCTTTGCCAATAAACGAACAAAAAACCTTCGTGATTTCTTGGTCCAAGACAACTGACCCTGGAAAAATCAATAAGAGATGTACATATGGCACCAGTGACAGGACATTATCCTTGTGGGTCATGTTTGGCCTGTAAATCCACGTCCAGTACAAAAGTGTTACATCTAACTCCTACACTAAAATGGATCCAAAAACAACAGAGCAACTGCAACTCATCCCATGTGATTTACATGGTTACCTGTCCTTGTGACAAGAAGTACATCGGGATGACATGCAGGAAGGTGAAACTTAGGATAGGAGAACATAAGAGTAATATCCGCCTTCAAAAAAACACAACAAAACTCTGTTCACACTTTGTTGAGTGGAAACACAGTATCGAGGAACTAAAATGGACCGTCATCGAAAGACTACCTGAGAGCACCCCCAATGTAGAGAAAGTGCTTTATGAGAGAGAACAACGCTGGGTAGATCGCCTAAAGACAAACAAACATGGACTGAATGATGACATTTCATGGCACCATTTCGCTCAATAAACTGCACACACTGTCTGAAAACTCGCCATATAGACTTAAACTTTTTCTGAGTTTGCGCTTTGAATAATCAAATGATCTACACAATTCCATTATCAAAACCATCTTTAATTTGTTAACACTGTTATGTTCAAACAGTATTCGGTACCTACTCGTTTTTCAGTACAATTACGAGCTCTCCGTAGTTGGGCCAGTCCTCTTTCTATAACGACTGAACGTTACCTTTGAAAACCCAGCCGGAAACGCGGTTCTAGCCCCTCCGCTCACCAACTTGATCAACGCCTCCTTTGAGCTTGGCATTGTCCCAGCAAACTGGAAAAAAGCCACGGTTAAAGCTCTTTTAAAAAAACTGCATCTTGATCCAGCAGACCCATCAAACTTCAGACCAATCTCATTACTGCCGGCAATGAGCAAAATCGCAGAGAGAGTAGCTAACCAACATCTTTTTGAGTTCTTAGAGACCAACCACCTCCTCCGCCAAACCCAGACGGGTTTTAGACCAGGACAGGGGACGGATACCGCATTGTTAGCCGTGGTCGAAGAAGCTAGGGGCATACTCGACACAGGAGGATCAGTGGCAGTGATCCTCCTCGACCTAAGTGCCGCCTTCGACACGGTTGACCACGCAACCCTTGTTCACCGTCTTGAACTAACAGGAGTGGCGGGCTCAGCCTTAGCCTGGATCTCATCGTTTCTTGAGAACAGGTCTTTTCAAGTAACAGATGGGCACTCCATCTCCAAAGCTCAGGCACTCAAGTGTGGGGTGCCTCAGGGGTCCTCCCTGAGTCCCACACTTTTTAACGTGTACATGGCACCCCTCGAGGATGTTGTCAAACCTTTCGGGATTAAATCAATAATGTACGCCGATGACACCCAGCTCGTTGTTTCCCTAAACCAATCAGACAACGCCCTCACCAACTTATGTAGCTGTCTGGAAAAAGTGCACCAGTGGATGTGCGAGTCCCGGTTGAAATTGAACGGGGAAAAATCGGAAATACTCCTCTTAGGAAACCCTAATAAAATCCCCACTCCTCTTCCCTGGCCACCATGCATGGGATCTCCACCACCCCCTAAATCTGAAGTAAAAAGCCTAGGGATATGGCTAGACCAGGAGCTCAGCTTCAAAACACAAGCGAGGAAAACTGTGGGAACGTGCTTCGGCCTCATAAAGATGGCACGAAAGATTATCCATCTTCTCCCCCCTCAATCCAGGAAGCTCTTGATGCAGGGGCTGGTGAACTCCAGATTGGACAATGGCAACGTCCTATATCTGGGGGCCCCAGTCTCTGTAGTCCACAGACTTCAATGTGCACAAAATGCTGCGGCCAGAATACTCACTGGAACCGCTGCAAGGAACTCCGCTAAACCAGCTCTCAAAAGTCTGCACTGGCTACCAGTCAAGGAAAGGGTCGACTTTAAGACCCTGTGCATAACCCATCGAATACTGCACAATGAAGGCCCTCCCATACTCAGGCCTCTGGTGTCCCATCAAACATCTAGCAGACATCTCAGATCTAACTCCCTCTCCTTGGCAAAAATCCCCAGAATTTCGAAGGCCAGAACAGGTGGGCGCCAGTTCTCGTACAATGCCCCCAGGCTATGGAACGCCCTCCCACTCTCCCTTAGGCAGGAACATAACCATCTCAGATTTAGGAAAGGACTGAAGACTCTACTCTTCCCTTGAGCGCTCCCTCACTTGACTTCTCACCTTCTAGGATGTGTTCATCAGCGCCGGGATGCCTAAGGGTAGCTGAGCGCTTTACAAAACCCAAAATCAAATCAATCAAATCAAATCAGCGCCAGCACAAGACGCGGAACCATTTTCCCACGCGGGTGAGGGCTGGAACTTTACCAAAACTCGAGACATACACGGGTAACACAAAGTAACCTTTATAAATCTTTATTAATCTTGGCACCCTTACAGCCTGGGACTAATTGTCCATACCCTCTGAGGGAGTATAATCGATGCAAGTTCGAGGTAAGACCTCACACGAGGAATCTCTATTTTTTCGACACTACCCGTGTTTAAAAACGTAAAGATTATTGCACTTGCTGTATTCTCTCCCAATTTTCTCCAACTCTTCACAGGTTCGCAACATACTCACCCTAAATAGAGGTATGAACAATATTTGTTATGTTTTTGTTTGCCCTGTTCAACTTTACGTAAAGATGCTATAATTCCGACAATGTATACACGTAGTCATTTTAAAAGCGCCAATCCTTAAAAGTGTAATCCGTTGATTACTTGTGAAATGAATTGATAACTGTGACCGCTCTTTCTCTATTTTGTCTCCCTTGTTTAATTTGCCACGAGTGTTTCTATGAATAGTGTTTCTTTTAAATTGTACCGTAAAGTAATATGCGGGTGAAATGAATACACCCAGTAAGCATAAAATTCAGTATGCTTTGACCACTATAATTAAAGCCAGGTAATGACCCGCTTTCGTCCTTAGGTGGTGAATGCTGAACCACAGTGGGTAAGACTACTAAGTTCTTAGTTACCCACCTACTTCACAAATAGTGAAAGTATTTTATCCAGTTTGTGTGTTTTCCTGTCCTGACGAAGGCTCCATAGACCTACGGGCCCAGTGAGCTGAAACATGTCGACGTATTCCACTAAAGTGATATGCTGAGGACCCTTAACCTAGTCCCAAGAGCATACCCATTCATTATTTTACCATAGTTGTCCAACGACGCAAATAAAGATTAGTTTGTTGATTGGAGACTATTTTTACCTTTCATGACAACTTACCTGTGGGGTATAACCTTTTTCTCTGGATACTGCCACGATACACCAGAGATTGCCTCGGGCGAGGCTGGCAAAGCACAAGTTGTCTAACCCTATGACTATTGCCACAACGCCAGTGTGGGGCGGAGAATAAGATAAACCGCTACTTCGATATACACGGTGTTTATGAGGGTTTTACAATACATATCTCCTGGCAAAGTGGTTACACGTGTCTTATCCACGTTTGATTAACTTTGATATGTTCCGGGGAACTGATAGGACATTCATTCCTCTTCCCTCCTTTTGATAAACACGTTATAAGCAGCGCACAGCTGTGGGATAACTTCTCTGACTTTTGTCAAGAAACCAAGACATTAACTGAACACTCATTATGGAGGATACGAGTGGCTTGAATTTTACAGAGAGCGATATTAGTGAAATTTTAGCGGCACAACCTTTACTTCAGAATTCGGACTTAGTACAAGCCTTGGCTCAAACCGATGATTGGGAGAGCCTCACAGCGAAAAAACAGGAACAAATCAGGACTGCCATACATGGCATTATAATGACAGAATATCTGCGATCCAAAACAGCACCTCGAGGCCTCTGGATTACTAATGCCCCCAGAATCTTCCTCCACGACCTGGCGTTTAGAAGAGACTGGTCAGCAATCTCATGGAAGTGCACCCTTGATTATCTTGTATTGATAGTAAAAACGGCCAAAAGATTGTCTGATGCTTTGTTAACACAGATACAAGCTTGCGAAGCCAAGCTTAAGAAAGGCATACAACCGGCTGTCTACAAAAAGAGGTTGGAAGAATTAAAAATAAAGAGATATCTGAAACCAAAGAGTATTTGATGCAGAACAAGTTACAAAAATTAAGTAAAGATCTTAAAAAATTCAGTCAGGAGAAAATGCATCCATATAGTAAAATGGATTACAAAACACCCGACTCTAACACAGACAATGACTCAGATGGGTGGAACTCCTCTGAAGGATCTGAGACAGGATCTGAAGACTCAGGAAGAGGCAAAGGAAATTTTCGATCTCGACCTCAAAGAAGAGGAAATAGATGGCCCAGACACCAGTTTATGGGCCCCCCAATGCAATTTTTTCAACCATACATGCAACCATACCCGAGTTGGATGAATCCGTACAACCAAGGGTCACACCAAATGCATAATATGATGGGGATGCCATTACAAGGAATGAATAATCAGAATCAGGACTCTTTTTTATTGAGGGGTCAGAACCAAAGAGGAAGGAAAAGAAACATATCATGGCAAGACCAACAACCAAACGTTCAAACACGGAGCATGACAACAGCAAAACCAGGAACGAGCAAAACGAGTCACTAATAGTGAACCTAAGCACAATAACACTGTCCAGGGAACAAGAAAGTGTTCTGAATAAAGGACTCGGCTATGTACCGACTCCTAGTCTTGACCTCTTCAAGTTGAAGTGTGAACTATCAGAATTTTGTCGAACACTTAAACTTAAAGCACACTTCTCTGGTTCACCCTCACAAGTTCATGGAGGAGATACTAACCTACGAAAAAAGTCAACCTTTACCCCACCCAGCAGTGTGGTGCCTATCGAAATCCAAGCTTTTGAACAGGCCATCTTTACAGGAATTGACGAAATTCAACATAATGCCAAAAAACCCTTCCAAAATTTGACAAGACAAGAACGCCAAGCCTTGAACGAACTTCGGTCTAATGAAGACATTGTAATTAAACCCGCAGATAAGGGTGGAGGCATAGTTGTTTTGGGAAAAGAAGGATATACCGCCATATTCATGAAAATCGGCATTTGCGATTCTGTAATAGCGAAAAAAAGCGAATCGCTATTCAGAAATCGCAAATCCGAATTCATGAAGAATTGCGATAAAAAAAAGCGATTCGCACGCGATCGCAAATTCCGTTAGCGATGATCGATAATCGCAGAATAATCGCTATTTCCGGCTACCCGCGCCTGGACTGCGAGCTCGCAAATAGCGATATCGCTATTTGCGAGATCGCAAACTCGCGAGATCGGGAAAACGGGAAGTCGCATTTCGAGCCCAGTGATGACATCACAACCAGGTAGCTGCCGGTTCCCACCACCATTTTCCACATTGAGGCTGAGAGAGAGGGAGCATTTTGGAGAGCTGCAGCTAATCTGGAAAAATAACACTGATCCACAACCCTGGTACAATGGCTGAGGAACCTGCACCTGGCACCAGCAGCTCGTCTGGGCGCAAAAGAAAATTGAAATTCTCAGAGCAGGAGCTGGAACACCTCATAGAGGGGGTTGTGGCCAACCATGACAGACTGTTTGGAGCAAATTCTCAGAGGGTCCCTGAACAGGAGAAGCGGCGCATATGGCAGGGGATAGCCTCGGCTGTGAACTCCGTGGGAGTGGCGGACAGGTCCCTCGAGGACTTAAAAAAGCGGTGGTACGACCTCCGAGGCCGTGCCAAGGAGAAGGTGGCGGCGCGCCTTGGGGAGTCCTCGG
The DNA here is from genome assembly GCF_964263255.1 of Lissotriton vulgaris. Classification (NCBI taxonomy): domain Eukaryota; kingdom Metazoa; phylum Chordata; class Amphibia; order Caudata; family Salamandridae; genus Lissotriton; species Lissotriton vulgaris. Next base: position 15,817 of record NW_028243618.1, read on the forward strand.
GCACTGGAGGAGGAGGACCAACTGTACCACCCAACACTCCCATGGAGGACCAGGTCGAGAACACCCTGGAGAAGGAGGTCTGTGTCGGATTTACACCACTGGACTCATCCCGCACCACCCAAGACACCCAAGGTAAGTGGCATGCGACTGCGACCCTGCCCCCTATGGATGTCCATGACCAAATAGGCTCCCCCAATGTCCCATAGGCATGCCATAGTTGCACATCAAGGAATGTCCTGAAGCATTGTGGGAGATGTAGTCTGGCCACAATGTTGTAGTACCACAATGCAGCCAGACAGGTCCCAAAGCACACAAAGCCACTGCCATTCAGGGAATGTCACCCAGCATGCATGTAGCAACTGCACGTCTGCCAGATACATGCAACTAATGATCCACCACTTACCCCCACAGGTGGCGATACCAGCGACAGCGATAGGCTGGAAATCGATGAGGGCGTCCAGGAGGAGGAGGTGCCAACACCAACCCAGGCACCAGCCCCTGCCGCTGCATCAACACCAGCAGCAAGAACAACCTGCAGCGTCCCCCCTGCGACTGGTGCAGCACCCACATCCGCTGGCAGGCCAGCCACCACTGTGCCTCCTGCCACCGCTGCTCCTCCCAGAGCCGCAGCCAGGGCAGTCACTCCTGTGCCCCCTGCATCTACTACAACAGCCACACCAGCAGTCACACCCCCTGCATCTGGCGCACCTGCAACACCGGCGGTCATACCCCCAGCAGCTGTCGCCTCTACATCCGGGGCTGCGCCAGTGTCCACACAGCGGCCAGCCTCACACTCAGGCCAGCAGGGCAGGCGTGGCAGGTCACGCCAGCACTCCACAGCAGCTAGCAGGCGGGCCAATGCTCAGGGACTGGCGCGGCTCAGCGTCGAGAGACGCATGCTTCGCATTCACCAGCGCCAGGCTCAGCAGCAGGGAGCTATACAGCTGCAACTGCACATGATAGGGCGCAATGTGGCCTCTGTTGCAGGCCACATGGAAGGCATGAGGGCAGACATGGCAGGTGTGGGAGAACGATTGGAGAACATGACTGCAGCCATGGCAGGTGTGGGAGATGGAATGGCCCGCATGGCTGCAGCCATGGAGGCCAACACCGCTGCCATGTCGAGAGAGCGCAGTGGAGCACACCGGCGCCACCGCCAACTAATGACCCGGCTGGCCACTTACAGCAGGGCAAGTTACGTAGCAGCGAATGCTACTTCTCTGTTGGCGCGGCGCTCCCTGACCCAGCAGCACCAAATCATACAGTGCAGCGAGGACATGACAAGGGTGCTGGAGACCCTCACCGCGGCCGTCATTGCTCTTCACCCTCCAGCTATTCCATCTGTTGTGGGGGGTGATGATGCGAGTGAGGGGGCGTCCAGCGTCAGCTCTCAATCAGCCTCACAGGCCCCACCACACACCCGCAGCACCAGGCCCCCCCATTGCCTGAAGCCCCGGAGGAGGATGCCCCTCAGAGGCGCTATGGCGCAACGCGCACTAGGCGCTCCTGAGAACTGCAGTTAATCAATGGCACAGGCTGAGGTTAAGCCTGCCATGTAGTGATGCACAGCAGTATGGCGTAATACTGTTTGTTGTACTTATTTGGACTGGAACCTTATTTTTATTTTTGTGAATTTAACAAATACATTTATTTTGCTACACACATTAGCGTTGTGTCATCATTACATTTAGCATGCATTGTTGATTTGTGGGGTGATGGAAGTGGTTGTACTAGAAACTGTTCACTGTGATGTGGTTGCGACGTCTGTGCCCTTCTGCTGGGTTCTCCACATGTGCATGGCGCGCATGTGCAGGTGGCCGGTTGTCCCCCTCAGATTCACTGCCAGAGATGTCAACAGGTATCCGGCGCTTGGTTGCAATGTTATGTAGTATTGCGCAGACAGCCACAATGTGGCAGCACTTTTCAGGACTGTAATACATGGCCCCACCTGTCTTGTGCAGTATGCGGAACCTGCTCTTGAGCAGGCCAAATGTCCTTTCTATGCAATTCCTTGTCCGTATGTGTGCAATATTGTAGCGCCGTTGCTGGGGTGTAGCAGGGTTGAGGTATGGGGTCAGGAGGTATTCACCGAGGGCGTAGCCACTGTCACCTGAATGAGAGGAGCAGATGGTGATTGCCTGTGCTGCGCTGTTACATCTTTGCAATGTGACATTTCAAACAAAGTGTACTTACCAAGTAGGTGTCCTTCCCCAAACTCTCCCCTGACCAGTCGTGTGTGGAGTCCGCTGTGCCGGAAAATGAAGGAGTCATGGGTACTCCCTGGGTACTGTGCGACAATGTCAGTGATGTATGTCTTAGCATTGCAGACCATCTGGATATTGAGGGAGTGGTAGGACTTTCTATTGCGGAACATATACTCCATGCCAGCTGGTGGGCAGATGGCGACGTGGGTACAGTCTATACATCCGAGCACATGTGGAAAATGGGCTACATTGTAGAATTGTAGCTTGGTCATGTCCAATTCCTGTTGGCTGGCGGGGAATTTGATGTGACGGTGTAGCTGGGTGAGCATGGCGTCAACAAAAGTGTGGAGGCAGCGTGACATGGTGGGCTGGGATATCCCCCCAGCAGCCACTACAATCCCCTGGAAACTCCCGGAGGCCAGGAGGTGCAGGCTACACAATACCTGCACATGTGTAGGCACATCATTGGTACGGCTTGTTGGGTGCTGCATCAGGGGGTCAAGGTCCTGTATTAGCTGCATTATCATTTCCCCATTCAGCCTGTATTCAGCATATATCTGCTCTCTGGTTTGGCCCAGCAAGGTGACCCGCTGGCGGAATATCCTGTCCTGGATCCTGCGTCTCCTCCGTGCTAATCGCTCTAGCCTGCGACGCCTCACCACCATGTACATTCCTGGCATTGTGGGACTCCTAATGCTGCTTCTGATGATGGTCCTTATGTGTGATTGGTCAGGCCAGTACCTGTTGGTGATAGGACAACGATTTTTTGAATGTTTTTTTTGCATGGCTTTCATGGTTACCACCTGCTTTGAGTTGTCCTTATTTTGCGCGGTGCAAATAGCGATTTTTGGGTTTTTCGCTAATAGCGATTTTTCTTGAATACCGATTGCGATTATATTGCGATTTCGCAATTATTTTCGCAGAATCCGTGGTGTGTCGCTATTTCCGATTCGCTAATGCTCACCTGCCGGGATTCTGCGAATATATTAGCGAATTCGCAAATATGTGTTTGCGAATTCGCTATTTTGATGTTGAATACCGATTACGGAAATTGCGCCCGCGTTTGCATTTTCGCAGCGATTGCGGGCGCAATTTTACTTCATGAATCAGGCTGATAGAGACCAATGCTTAAAACTACTGGCAGATGAAAAATTCTACACCAAAATTGATTCAGATCCGACACCAAGACTGAAAACAACAATTGCAACAATGGTGTATGAAGCAGAGACACACTCATGGATCAGTAAAAAAGAGGCAGAATTTTTAATAACAACTAAACCTAAAATTCCTTTCTTTTATTCCCTACCAAAAACACACAAGAACAGAGTCCCCCCACCAGGGCGCCCGATAGTATCGGGTATAGGCTCAATACTGGAGCCACTCTCCAAATTTGCTGACCAATTTCTCCAGCCGTTGGTCCAAAAGACTCCAGCTTATTTGAAGGAAACTAGGGATTTGTTAAATCAATTGAAAAACAAAACTTTCGACCCGACTACAATGCTACTAGTGGGTTTGGATGTTGAATCCCTATGTACGAGCCTTCCTCAAAAAGAGACCCTTGAAATGCTTGAAGACGTTCTCTTCATGGAAGACTGGAACTTTAACACACCAAGACATTTCGTCCTTGAATGTTGCCGGTTGGCGTTAACTGAGAACTAATTTGAATATGATGGCCAATTGTTCTTACAGAGCTATGGCACTTCAATGGGGAGTGCTTTTGCCCCATCGGTGGCAGGACTCTATGTGAGCAATTTTGAAACTAAAAATGTCCTGACACCAGACAATCCATTTGTTTCCAGTATACTTTACTGGAAACGTTATATTGATGATGTTCTTCTAATTTGGCGCAACGATCAAGATCTGAACCAATTCATGGAGTGGCTCAACACACGAGACCGCTGGCTCCGTTTCACTCACACTAGTGATTAACAAAGTATTGATTTTTTGGATTTAACCATCTATATAAAGGAGAATAACATTGAGACAAAAACTTTCAGAAAACCGACAGCGAAGAACAGCCTGTTATCCTACAAAAGTTACCATCCTCAACCTTTAAGGGATAACTTGCCATACAGCCAGTTTTTACATCTCAAGAGGAATTGTAGCCAGACGGCCGACTATCAAGTACAATCTAAAGAACTCAGCGAAAGACTCCTAAAAAGACAATATAAACCATCAACTGTATCGAAATGTCGCAAGAGGGCCATGAACCAACCGAGAGAAAACCTCCTAACCACCTATGAAAAAACGCCAACAGAAGATTTGATGACCTGCGTAACAACATTCTGCCCGGTGACATATCAAGTAAAAAAACTAATTAACAAGAACTGGCACATCCTAAATATAGGTAAAAATGATTGGCCCAAACCACGCTTTGCCAATAAACGAACAAAAAACCTTCGTGATTTCTTGGTCCATACCCGTCCAAGACAACTGACCCTGGAAAAATCAATAAGAGATGTACATATGGCACCAGTGACAGGACATTATCCTTGTGGGTCATGTTTGGCCTGTAAATCCACGTCCAGTACAAAAGTGTTACATCTAACTCCTACACTAAAATGGATCCAAAAACAACACAGCAACTGCAACTCATCCCATATGATTTACATGGTTACCTGTCCTTGTGACAAGAAGTACATCGGGATGACATGCAGGAAGGTGAAACTTAGGATAGGAGAACATAAGAGTAATATCCGCCTTCAAAAAAACACAACAAAACTCTGTTCACACTTTGTTGAGTGGAAACACAGTATTGAGGAACTAAAATGGACCGTCATCGAAAGACTACCTGAGAGCACCCCCAATGTAGAGAAAGTGCTTTATGAGAGAGAACAACGCTGGGTAGATCGCCTAAAGACAAACAAACATGGACTGAATGATGAAATTTCACGGCACCATTTCGCTCAATAAACTGCACACGCTGTCTGAAAACTCGCCATATAGACTTAAACTTTTTCTGAGTTTGCGCTTTGAATAATCAAATGATCTACACAATTCCATTATCAAAACCATCTTTAATTTGTTAACACTGTTATGTTCAAACAGTATTCGGTACCTACTCGTTTTTCAGTACAATTACGAGCTCTCCGTAGTTGGGCCAGTCCTCTTTCAATAACGACTGAACGTTGCCTTTGAAAACCCAGCCGGAAACAGGGTTCTGGCGTCCAGAGGGCAGCGCCAGCACAAGACGCGGAACCATTTTCCCACGCGGGTGAGGGCTGGAACTTTACCAAAACTCGAGACATACACGGGTAACACAAAGTAACCTTTATAAATCTTTATTAATCTTGGCACCCTTACAGCCTGGGACTAATTGTCCATACCCTCTGAGGGAGTATAATCGATGCAAGTTCGAGGTAAGACCTCGCACGAGGAATCTCTATTTTTTCGACACTACCCATGTTTAAAAACGTAAAGATTATTGCACTTGCTGTATTCTCTCCCAATTTTCTCCAACTCTTCACAGGTTCGCAACATACTCACCCTAAATAGAGGTATGAACAATATTTGTTATGTTTTTGTTTGCCTTGTTCAACTTTACGTAAAGATGCTATAATTCCGACAATGTATACACGTAGTCATTTTAAAAGCGCCAATCCTTAAAAGTGTAATCCGTTGATTACTTGTGAAATGAATTGATAACTGTGACCGCTCTTTCTCTATTTTGTCTCCCTTGTTTAATTCGCCACGAGTGTTTCTATGAATAGTGTTTCTTTTAAATTGTACCGTAAAGTAATATGCGTGTGAAATGAATACACCCAGTAAGCATAAAATTCAGTATGCTTTGACCACTATAATTAAAGCCAGGTAATGACCCGCTTTCGTCCTTAGGTGGAGAATGCTGAACCACAGTGGGTAAGACTACTAAGTTCTTAGTTACCCATCTACTTCACAAATAGTGAAAGTATTTTATCCTGTTTGTGTGTTTTCCTGTCCTGACGAAGGCTCCATAGACCTACGGGCCCAGTGAGCTGAAACATGTCGACGTATTCCACTAAAGTGATATGCTGAGGACCCTTAACCTAGTCCCAAGAGCATACCCTCTCATTATTTTACCATAGTTGTCCAATGACGCGAATAAAGATTAGTTTGTTGATTGGAGACTATTTTTACCTTTCATGACAACTTACATGTGGGGTATAACCTTTTTCTCTGGATACTGCCACTATACACCAGAGATTGCCTCGGGCGAGGCTGGCAAAGCACAAGTTGTCTAACCCTATGACTATTGCCACAACGCCAGTGTGGGGCGGAGAATAAGATAAACCGCTACTTCGATATACACAGCGTTTATGAGGGTTTTACAATACATATCTCCTGGCAAAGTGGTTACAAGTGTCTTATCCACGTTTGATTAACTTTTTTACTGTGATTTACATCCAGGTATAAAATATGGTCAAATCTTTGATTTTCATATCCAGGGTAAATTAGTTGATTTATTATTAGCTACTGGATTAAATGTCATTACTTCTAACTGGACAAATTTGCAAAATATCTCATTCAAAGTCTAGGGGAATGTTGTATGCCATATTTTTAAATTGGACAGGGTAAATATTGCATCAGTACAACTTGCTATAAAGTGTAATAAAATAAGTAAGGTTCCTGGTTTTACTAAAAGAACCCAATTTCCTTTTTTTATCCACATTTGAAAATAAATGCAGACAAGAAAATAAATGGTTTTCTGTCTATATTTAACTGTAAAAATCAGTAAAAACGGGAAACAGGGAGCCTCAATAAGGTTACCCTTCTCTTCTTTTTTCTCAGAATATTCCGGTTATATGTGTAATAATACTGAGATTTTAAACGTCCTTAACATGTTTACATCTGCGTGTCGAGATCTATTTTTATAAGCATGCAAAGTGTTAGCTTTAGTGCTACTGTCTTATTAGCGAGGTTTTATTGTCTTTGACATTTTCTCTATATTGGATGGACACATTGTTTTCTGAAATTAGATATACAACAATTGATCTTTGATTTCCCTTTTTTCTTTCCTTTTTGTCTTACCACTTTGTTACTTTTTATCTGTTAATTTTCTTTTCTCTTCTATTCTCCTTATTTTCATATTGTTGCTAAACATTGAAAAAAGTATAGGGAATTATTTGTTTGTATTACTAACCTGTCATTTTTCATTTATGAATTAATACATGGAGAATGTTTTTGTATAGATGTTTATGGACTAGTTTTGTTTTACTTGTAGCTTTGAATAGTTCCTTCATTTGTGTTGTGTAATATTTTTTTCCAGTTTATGGACTATTGTATTTTATAAACACACAAATATTTCCACGAGCCTTTGTAAAGTCACCAGCTAATCCTCACTCTTTAGAATGGGCAATACAAAACTGCCACATTCTGAACGCTTTAAAAATCTCAGGATTGTAGGTTAACCACCAGATATTGATGCAACATATCCCCTTTATGAAAAAAGCAATTTTCTTGTCATTAGAAGTGCAATTAAAGCAGACCATAGACATCTGATCAATAAATCTGAGCAGAGCACTTCAACAAAGTCCACTTCAACATTGCCTCGCAGAACATTTTTTCTAGTTTAAGGCACCCAGCCATATTCAGATAGCAGTGCACCATTCAGGGCAGTCTTCTTCATTCCTTTTCAACTGACTCAAGGTTAATAATCTTCCAGCTTTACGCAGAGTGTGAAATCTGAATTATTAGGGATAAAAAGCAACTGAACACCTTGCAATTATTTTGTATACATAGTCTGACTGCATGTTTTTTGTCGTTTCATTAAATTTTGGCTCCATCACGATCACTGTGAGTTTACACTGAGCACTCTCAAATAAGTTTATTTTTTATATTTGTCTATGTCCTTTAAACAAACTTTGATATATGTTTCTACATGATTTTTACTATCTACACTGCTATTATTCTCCATTATTTGCCTTATGATGTATTATTCTATCATATGACTCACTAAATGCCTCCAAAGTGAGACCTTTATTGGACGCTGCTGCTGTATATATTTGTGACCCTATTCCATTCAAGGTCTACAGGTTACTCTTGGTGAGCATGTTTACCAACAACTTGCACACAAATGCAAGAACACTGGAAGGATGCATCCATTGGGCACTAAATTATGCAGCAATTTAAACTAAACTGTGTTGAATTCAAAACACTAATTATTTATTTTATTTATTTATAAAGTTTTATATAGCGAACTTGATCTGTGAGTAAAGGCTATTTAACCATCATGTTATATAGCAGTGTTATCTAGTTTTTTTATAACATTTTAGCAGGTTTAGTTAATAAATGTATTTTCTTTGTGAAAGTAGCTTTAACCCGTTTAGCGCGTCGAACATTCCGCCCCAGTGCGGACGTTCGATCGCGCTAACGGGATTCGGACGTCCAACGGTCGTGCGCAGCACCAGCGAGGTAGTGCACGCGACGACCGTTGGACGTTCGCAGCACGGAAGGGGTTAAATATTGTGTATGTCAAAATAATACTTTTAAACGGCCATACATTAGATTTTTGGTCAAGAATCAATTACCATACAGGAGAGAACTTGGTCCTGCATTACAAAGTAAGCAATCTTCTCAGCTATTAATATTGGATCAATTCCAAAGAATATGTGGAGTACTGAGGACTACTATCAGGTGATTGAAATGCCACAGCCAGGCCGTAGAGCCCCTGTCACTGCTACACTACTCAAAGAGATCTGCAGAATGTTTTTGCACTATGGGATAAACTTGAAATTGGGTGGACAGCTCACTGGCTGGTAAATCAGAGGGAGTCATGGGCAATGCTCCCCTGGCAGATCACCACCTGCTCAATTTAGATAGCCCCATCTACCTGGTCGGGCTCTTTAAATCTAAATTGAAACCGTGAGTGCAGATACTTCACAAAAGGCTGAGGAAAATGCCGAAGGTGTTGCCATGTTGCTTTGGCACACTCTGAATTTTTGTTTATTTTTCAAAATCAAACAATCGGTCACCTTGACGCACCGGGAGTTCTCTCCCTGTGTGATGGGACCACTGATTGAATTCCTTGGCCACAATGGCGGCCCAAGGCATGAGAATCTAGTGGCGATCAGCGTGCCCTAAAGACGACCAAATGTGACAATGGTCTGGTTGTTTAATAGTAGACGGGTTACCAGTTCAAGTGTTTCCAACAGCGAAGCCAGCTGCGGCTCCACCATTGGAAACTCAGCAGCTCAACTGCCTCTATGGGACAAGGGAACTGGTATTTTGGCATGGTGGGTCAACCACCAATTTAACACGAATGAATTAGAAATGAACGTATATACTCAAAGAATATCATTAATTGAAGTAACAAAATAAACAAACATATCTGAAAGTCATGGTGAGGTAACTTATTAAAATGTATTTAAAATGTATTCAATCATCAATAAGAAGTTTACCAAAGAGGTTGGGCACAAGAATAGATATAAAAGGGGATGGTTTGATCATGCTTGCTCTACTGCCCGGATGGATCTTAAAGAGGCTTTAGAAGTCAAACCAAGAGATAAGAGTCTGGTGATTCAACTTAGGCAGGGTTATAATTTGATCCTCAAACGTAGAAAAGCTGAGTTACAGCAGGAAGCGTGGGACAACCTCAGTCAAGCAGCAGAAATGAAGAATTGTATTCTGTTTTGGTCTACGGTGAATAGTCCATTCCTAAAAGATGAAAAGGCCCCAGAACTCACTTCAAATGTGAGTATGGAATCTTGGATCCAACATTTTTCCATTATTTTTGATTCAAGTAATAGAACTGTACCCTATGGAGAAGGCTGGCCCATCATAGCCTTAGATATCACCGTAGATGAGGTTATGGTTAGTATAAGAACCAGTAAGGGAGGGAAGGCCCAGGGACCGGATGGTGTGCCCATAGACGTGTATAAGACTGCACCAGAGATTTGGGGCTCATTGCCGGCCAAAATCTTCAATGCAGCCATTTGTTGTAAAATACCGTCTACTTGGGAGGAATCAATAATCGTCCCCATTTACAAGAAAGGTGACCGGGGCGATGCCAAAAATTATCGACCTATATCCTTACTGGACTCATCTGTCAAAATTATGAGCCGGGTTCTTTTAGCAAGACTAGAGGAATGGGCTGAAACTAATGAGATCTTAACTAACTGCCAGTTCGGATTTAGAAAAGGACGTGGCACCATTGAGCAGTGTCTGAACCTAGAGCTCTTGGTAGGGAAATATACCCAGGCCAAAAAAGGGTCGCTTTATTTATGTTTCGCTGACCTAAGCAGCGCTTTCGATATGGTGGACCACGCTATATTATGGGCCAAATTATTAGAAATGGGGGCCCCTGAAGGTATAATATACTTCCTCGCCCGTCTGTACGAAAAGCTCAGCACCAGTGTCCGTTATGGACCTAATGGGGAGTGTACGACCAAGTTTAGGATCGGGAGGGGAATTAGACAGGGGTGTATTTTAGCACCCCAGCTCTTCACCCTCTTCATAAACGAGGTAGATTCTGTCCTGCAGACAGTCACAGCGGATGCCCCTAGAGTCAATAATCTTAACATACCTGTATTACTTTATGCGGATGACGCAGTGTTACTGTCCAGGACTCCCCTTGGTCTTCAACGCCTGATGGACCGCTTTGTGCGGTTCATCAAAAGTAGGAAACTGGTGATCAATAAATCAAAAACATATGTGATGGAGTGTGGGCCTGGAAGAGTTAAAATGAAAGGTAAATCCCATTATTTTATTGATGGCGAACTGGCTGAAAAAGTTGAAAACTTCTGCTACTTGGGAATTACTTTTTCTAATAATGGGAGCTGGGCCACTGAACATAAAGTTGTTAGAACAAAGATGATTAGGAGTGCTAATGGGGTCTTTCTATTTGCCAAGAAGCTGGGGAGCAGACATATTAAGGATATGTTAAAAATTTATCAATCCAGATGTCTTTCTGCAGCCCTTTATGGGGCTGGTGTATGGGGCGTGTCACCAGCGGGGAGCCTTCAGATAGAGGTGAACAACTTCCTGAAAAGGCTCCTGTGCTTACCCAAGTCTACCTCCAACTCCTTGGTTCATAAGGAAACAGGGATCCAAGCCCTAAGTGATATGATCATGTTAAGACCCCTATTACTGTGGCGCTCCATTTGGCTCAGCGATGGCACCTCATTGAATAGAGCTATTATTGAGGACTGCCTTTCTTTAGACCAGCATTTAAAGATCCCTTGGATTAAATACATTATTGAATGTTCCCAAAAGATTTTTGGGATTAATGTGATTAATGATCCATACAGTGCCTCGGATATCTCTAAATCAAGTATGAAAATAACTTTCTTGAACTATTGCAATGAAAGGCATTTTTTGGAGGATTCTAAACTATCTACATGTGTACTGTACAATAGCATGAATGATTTTATTGGATTTCATCCGTATTTGTCACAGGTAACCAGAGTTTCGCACCAGTTTGTACTAACCAGAATGAGGATGGGAATAGTACATTATCTTGTTGCGTGCCCTAATATTAAAATGCGCCCTAATGGTCCCTGTGTATGTGATAACAAAACGGAACAGAGCACTAAGCACTTTCTATTAACATGCGAATTGTATAAGGAACTACGGAAATTCTACCTAAAGCCAATGTTAAAAAGATTTGGAGTAAGAACAATTACGCTATGAAACTGCTTTTTAATTTGCACCATCCGGACATTTGCTTTTTTACTGCTACATTTTTGCTTAAAGCTATTAGCGCCAGGAAAAGTATGTGTTTTAAATATTTTAAATATTTATTCCATCCCCCTCTGGATAATATATGTATTTTGTGTTTTCTTTAAATGAAATGTCTGTATCTGTAACTGTATGTGCTTTTATGGACATGTTTTTAAATGTTCCGAATAAAGCTTTATGAACTGAACTGAAAATGTATTGAAATACTTATAAAGGGGAAGATTAGGTTGTGACTTTAAATGCAATAATTTTAAATACATTCAGAGGTTAAAATCAAAAAAGAACTGAGTTACACTTATAATTTGGAAAATAAGCTTTACAAATGGGAGTTAAACATCTAGGCATAGACTATGGTCGAAGTAGTGGTAAATGTAGTGGCACAATTAATACAAAGCTTATCTTTGTGATGTTTCCTTAGCAGAATTAGAGCCTGTGATGCAGAAACAAACAAGCCTATTAACGTTCATCGCAAAATTAGGTGCTTTCCCTCCAGCTCAATAATGTATAAATAATGGAAATTACTCTTCTCTTCTGAGAAAACAAACCTCAATATCTGTGGTATTGCCATTTCTTCATTTGGTCAGATTTAGACAAATAGAGGAGGGGGCGGGGGGGATGCCCACCCCGTCATTTATTTAGTTTATTTAATATAAAGAGAGCCTCGCGCACCATTTCTTAAGAGCCTCACGGGGCCCCGGTCGGGGCTCGCATTGCAACTAGCCTCAGGTGCCCCGACAGGTGCCCTGCCTGTACCATTTGCTGGAGCCTCTAATCAGTTAAGAGCCTCAGCGGGGGCCCCGGCATGCATGCCTTGTGCACCACCACCGTTTAATTTATTAAAGAAGCCACCGGGCGTGCAGTGCGCAGTGCGCAACATTAAAATAAATCCATGATGTATTGTGAGGGGCCTGGGGCTCCTGGAGCGCGGTGGGTCCCCCTGCAACGCGGGGGCTGCAGGGGCCTGTGTTTCGCCCCAGGGGGATGGGTCCTGTGACCGTCAAATATATGTTTACCCATTTAAATCCATATAAATGTAACTTAATCTAGGAACACCTTCGAGAAACCACAACGCAATTAATTTCATGACGCGATGCCATTTGGTAATATTGTCCGTGCCAGCACCATTTCAGCAGTCATTCGTAAATGCAGACATCGGTCAGAACGAATTTTATGACCCCATTTGTAAAGATTGAGACATTGTAGCCATCGTTTGCAGGTAGTCATCACCATAAAACACTGGTAATTAGAGGAGCACGTGAGTGAGTGCTTTCAACAGGCTTGAAGCACTGATGAGCAAACCAGGAAGAGAACAAATTCAATTGCACTTCCCTAATGGATTATTATATGGACACACGTAATCCCACGTGGTCTGAAAAACTGAAGAAACAGTTGAGAAAGTTGATTTAGCTTCGAGTTGAGGCAGCACTCAAAGTACAACGCGAATCCATGGTATAAAATACAACCCAAAACACTGAAGCAAAAGAAGCTTTTTAAACGCTTAAAACTATGCCAGATGCAATATATAAATTATGAACAATTGGACCAGGGAATATATATATAAACTACTACAGCACCATTTTTTGTACAGTACTTGCTGCCACAATTGTGCGGTTTCATAGCACTGTTATCTGTAAATGAGAGGTGTCCCAGTTCCGCAACTGTGTAGTATTCAATTTAATAACTTCCAAATGATGAAATAATTAATAAACCCTGCTTGGATCGTGACCTATGGCCTGCATATTGGCCAGGTTTTTTTTTTTAAATAAACATTTATTGATGACCTTAAATGGTACATTACAATGACATGTAAGACAATGCATTACATCCCCATAAACCATGCGTCTTGTTTGATCTGCTATCCCATAATGTTCATTTGACTCCTTAGTTCACAAATGCAATGCCATACTTGAAGACTGAAACAGGTGGGCACAACGGATTAGAGCATAGTTGCTTTGCCCCAATGCATTATACTTATGACAAATATAGTTCAGTCTGACAGTAGAATAGGTGGTCTCAATTCTAGCTTCATAACACTTGTAACAACTACTTGCATACAATTTACCACTGAAATTGACTGATATTCTCCTGCGAATGTCCGCACTGAGGGGCCGATTATGATCGCGGACGGACTTGCGTCCGTCCGCGATCACTGAGGAGGAGGGGACGTCCGCATGGGCTGCGGAGTCCCCTCCTGTGCGATTAGGATGTGACCGCCACCCTGGCAGTCACATCCTCTATTTTTAACATTGCGGCGGGTGCGGCTTCAAGCTGCACCCGCGGCAATGTTAAAAATGCAGTCATTGCATTTGCATGCAGAAAGAGGCAGGCACCTCGCGGTGCCTGCTGCTTTCTGCATACAAATGCAGGGGGGTACCATAGGTACCCCCCATGGGCACCCCCCACCCCCCCTTCACCTAGGGGGCCCGCAACGGGCCCCCGCAGTGAAGTTACACATGCTTTTCCACGGCGGAAAAGCCGCCACGGAAAAGCATGTTTTACATCCCATCCTAATCTGCCTGACGGTGTCTGAGAGACACTGTCACCAGATTAGAGCTTTTCCGCCGCGGTTGTAAGCCAGCCGCGGCGGAAAAGCTGCGGACGGAAACCAGGACCCACCAGCCATCCTAATGTGGCGGTGGGTCTTTGGTCAGTCCGCTGCGGTTTTTCCGCATCCTCTGGGCCGGCGGTGGCTTCCGCCGGCCCGAGGATGCGGAAAAACCGCAATCCTAATGAGCCCCTGAGTTTGCAGCGACACAAATCTTTTATTTACTATGGCCTCGGGGTGGGGGACCATTTCAGAGGGCCAGGGGATCAGGGGATCCGTACCATCCCTCTTCTATTTGTTTTCGCTTTTATTTTCAGGACAGGGAGACACAGTCCCCGATCCTTAAAATGGTGGCACAAAATTTCTCTTCATTTTGCGGCCAGCCAAACCCATCCCTGAGTTCCGCAGGACCAGTCTCGGTCCTATGGATCCAGTCAATAAGTCTGCTTGGTTTGATATTTAGTATCTCTGTACCCTGTGTAGGACTGCAAGTGATGCAAAATGTTGTTAGTGTTTACTTTGACCCCAGGGCGGGGGGGCCGATCAGGGACATATTCCCGCGCAATGGCCAGGGGTCAGGGTAACCCTTCTCTGCTCCTGTGTACGTTGTTATATTTTTTTTATCAGGTCATGGGGATTAAGTCCCCGAGTCCTAAAATGGTGGCTGCACCATTTCTTTTCATGTTGTGGGCAGTTAATCACAGCCCTCAATTCCATTGGACCCTTCATGACCCTGCCGAGCCAGTGAATCAGTATGCTTCAATTGCCGTTTAGTACCTTGATACTCCCTCGGAAGCAATGAGTCGCAAGATATCTATAGATTTTGAAGCTTAATTTCTCTAAAACAGCATAAAGGATTTTCACCAGTCACGAAAAGCAAGCTTTCCCAGTAAAGATCTAGATTTCTGCCAAATTTGGTATGATTCCATTCAGCTGTGTTGGCTGTAGTGTTGTCTAAAGTTCTTTTGGAAAATTGCACAGAGAAAATGTGTTTTGCCCTCCCACCCCCTTTTTCTCAGTCTCTCAGTCCCCGCTGGACAGATCACCCCAAAGCTTTCCAGGGAGGAACTGAAAGGGCTTTTTTTGTTTGAGGAAAGTTTTGGGAAGATTCATCAAACGGCCAAAGTTGGTGGAATGGAATTACACCACATTTGGCAAAAAGTTGTAACTTTACTCAGAAAGTGTGCTTTTTAGGATTTTATGTAAATCCATTCAGCACTTTTAGAGAAATTATTATTTAAAGAGGGGTTTGGGTTGGTCATGCATGGGTTTCCTTCAGAACAATTTAGAGATATCTGGATAGTTGGCGTCCAGATATGCTCTGAATGGCCCATTTGCAATGGACTGGTGGACCCTGATTGCCTGGCCACAACTCGGAGAACATGTTGTGCCAACCATTACAGCAATGTTCCCGACATTTCAAAGAAGAAAAGGAGCTCCTTTTATTTTAATACTAAAAATAAAAGTAGAGTGGAGGCACTCGCTCTTATCCCCAGGGAGGTAGCGGTCTCGAGGAGAAGAGCAGGTCCTGAAGAGAAATCAATAGGAGTATAGGAGTGATTCATCATGATATGTGATGGCTCGAAGCTGCAGTCTGTGTGAGTGTGTTGATGAAAACCAAAATCCTCCCAAAGCCATCTGGAGCTAAACACTTTGGTAAAATGAAACCAGCCCAGCTGCCACTGACCAATGGAGACAAAAGGTAGTTAGAGTGACGAGGATGTATGTAATGGATGGACTCGAAGACCTTTTTAGGTTTGTGTAAGATACAACACATCTCGAAGAGACAGTGCATACATGCTGCCTCAGGCAAGACCTTAAAATTATGCCCCAATCATGGATAAACTGTGATTTGTGCTTATATCTCTCATTGGAATAATGCAGATGTCTTCAAGCTGTGGTACATCCCCCCTTGAGCTCTGTGGATGGTTTTCCAAGGGGCTCAAATGCCTCTGCTTAATACGTGTAAAATAAGATTGCCTGGAAGCACATACTTGTTTATTTGGCACATGCAGGCTTTGAAGTGCATTAAAAAGCATGGGAACTGTGGCCCACTGTGCCATGAGGTAAGGGGATGGGGGTCGGTGAGTGTGGTAACAGGATCAAGAAACATAATGTAATTTTGCATACAATAATGTGTTAGCAAATATCATCACTGCAGATGTCTGTGTACATGAAACCTAATAGACACATTATTTAAGCCTAGTTGGTGTATTGCGGTATAGTGACCTTTATATTTTTTGTGCTATGAGATCCCAGCAAAGAAAGCACTGTGAATATGTAACTTATTATTTTAAAATAGTATTACACACAATCTAAGCCAGGCTGCTGCATAATTACGCAGTATTTTGAGATAAAACAAGGGAACACAAAATATAGTTTTTAGCAATAAGAAATCAGACTGCACCTAGTGCAACATTTTTATATCTCATGACAAATTACCTCTCAAAAAGAATAAATCACCATGAAACTTTAAGCAGGGCCACTGGGATTAAGCAGCAGGAGAAGATCACATTATTTGTAAGGGTTCTCTAAATTAAAAGGTAAAATAAGTGGAGTAAAGTGGCATATTTTGTGTTTCGACTTACTTCATTATTTTGCCATTTTTACTCATGGTAACACAGTAGAGGGAAATTTTTCACCTCATTAGTACCAGCTTAACTTGCAAATACAGCAGTAAGCAATGGAAAGATGACCAATCAACCTTTGGGAAGGCGTATCCATTAGTGCAGAACAGTACACGGTGTGCTCATCAGTGTGTGCATCAGCTTTATGATTTACAGTACTCTGCCCCTCATTAAATCTTTGGTGTCGTAGTAAAGGTTCCGTTATTACCTTAACTGGTGAATTTTTCCATCATTGTAGGGGTTGTGGTGCTACCAAACCTGTAGCACCAACAGTACTTTCTTCCCCTTTGTGTTATAAAGCAGCAAGGGATACCTGGGTTCTAATGCTAAAGGAAAAATGTCCCCTCCCCATTCCACTTTTTCATTATGAGACAGCCTTAATTGAGCATCAGTGGCCATTTACACACCTGGCAGCAGTACGCTTACACACCTTGGCACCGGTTGACGAATCTGCCTGAAAATTTCCTGAAAATGGCCTCGTCGAGCTCCGGTCCTTCCTTGAAAGTTTGGGGGGGATACGTCAAGCGGGGGCCGAGATAAAAGGGGGGTCCCAAAACGCGTTTTCCCCATGTTAATTTCCATAGGGCGGTCGATTTCACTTTTAGCCCGAACGGCTGAATGGATTTCCACCAAACTTGGCAAAATTGTAGGGACTGGTAGCCCGATGTGCCTTTGCTATGTCTCAAGATATGTGCTCCAGTGGATTTTGAGTAATTAAGGTTCAAAAAAATATATATATCTATAGCAGCGCTCCGGTGCGCGCACCGGGGAGCGCTCCGGGCGCGTGACGCGAGGTGCGCATAGAAAGCTGATTGGCTCTCGGGTGTCTGTAAACATTCGAAACAGTCCAGAGCGGCCGCCATCTTGTGTCTCGGTAAAATCGAGACATAAGAGGTGGCTAAAAAAAAGGGGGAACTGACCATAAGGCGTCAGGGATAGACCCCTTTGACCCCCTAGGTTTGATGTGGGGGCTATAAAAGGGCCCCGCGGGGCATTTAAAATATTATTTTTTTTTTCGTTTTGCGCGGGGGAAGCGCCCGGTGCGCGCACCGGGGAGCGGCCCGGGGAGCGTACTATGATGAAAAAAGGTGACAGAGTTTTTATAAAATGAAGTTTTGATTTAGAAATTGGAGGTAGTTCTAAAAAGAACTTTTTTTTTTCTTCTTTTTGTTGTTTTATATTTTTTTGTGTTTTTTGAACTTTTTGAACTTTTTTTGGCTTTTCAAAACAGTTTTATATTTTTTTTTGTATTTTTTTAGGGGGAGAAACAAAAAAAGGGAATTGAAACTGGCTCAACTGGAGCAAAAAAACAAAAAACCCAAAAAATTACTTCTTTTTGGGGCACTTGTGATTATCACCTGCAAGGACGATGAGCTTAACGCTTTTTTCCCCATAGGAGATAAGCTTGCCACATGCAGCACAAGTGATTTTGAAATCAGCAAATCTCGGCTGAATGCAAGGCATCACCTCGGATGTTTCTGGTTCCGAGGAAGTGGGTTGGTTTCTTTGGGAGGGGGTCCTTGATGACTGGGGGAGGTTACTGGCCAGTTCCCGGAACTCTGCACGAGAGTAGTTGTTTGGATGCTTTCTTGTCATGTGCTGAATCATGGTATAGTTACCAAATGAATATTTCTTGTTTGGGTTGCCCCGTGAAAGTTCATCATTGCAGATGAGGCAAGTCACCTTGGGCGCATTCACCTTTTTTTCCCCTCTGGGATTGAAAAAAACTGCCATACAATGTGTGGTTTGGGTTTGTAAGGTGTATTTTCTTCTGGCAGCCATCTTCTTCTCCCCTCCTCCTCTTCCTCTTCCTCCTCCTCCTGTTCTTGACCACCAATATAATTTGGAGCTGGTCCTCTTGGTGGTTGTGGTGGTGGTGGTGGGGCAGATGCACCAGCTGATGCTACTAATGAAGCCATTATTTAGAGCAAAAAAGTAGAGAGAGCAACAAACAGGTCTTCCTCAGTCAAAGGACAAAGTCAGAATAAGGGAAAAAGGTGGGGTCTTTCATCATTTAGAAAAAAAAACTGTCCTGAACCAATGAGAAGTGTTATTTTCAGGTCACAAGACCAGGGGCTTCATCATTATGAAACTAAAACTGTTATGAACCAATGAAAAGTGTTATTTTCTGCTCACATGACCCGACGCGCTTACGCTACGCGCCCGGGGCGCGCCCGGGGGCGCGCCCCGGGTCGCGCAGCGTAAGCGCGTCGGAAGTTTACGTTGTGCGATCGTATTCGCTCGAGTACTTCCGGGTGCGCTTACGCCGTGCGTATCACGCGGTCGCGGCTACGCGATACGTCACGATCATGTTTACGTTTGCGATATTGGCGCTCACGGGACGCTCCCCGGAGCGCGCCCGGGGGCGCTTTTCAGAAATACGCTTTTCGGGGCGCTCTCCGGGGCGCGCTCCGATAGCGCTCCCCCCAAAAATCAAAAAAAAAAAATGGGATAATTGTAGGGACAGGTAGCCGTATTCTGAAGTGGTTTGTAAAAAAATTAACTTTAGAAAAATATGTATTGTGCTACATTGGGCTTAATATATGTTAGAGCCAAAATGTAGCCCAAATGTAGCCCAAAGTAGCCCAATGTAGCCCAAAGATGGCCACCAGAGACCAAAAATTGTAAATGTAGCCCAAATTTCAACTAGATGTAGCCCAACTGTAGCCCAATGACAAAATGTACCAGAGTGTTAAAAAGAACAACTAGAGTGCTAACAGTCTTATTTATAAAGTGAAACTTATAGTTAGGAATTAGCATTAAAAAAACCTATGAAATTCACTGAAAAAACCATAGGTTTCACACCAGTTATAGTTAGGAATTAGCATTTAAAAAACCTTTGAAATTCAGTGAAAAAACCATAGGTTTCACACCGGTTATAGTTAGGAATTAGCATTTAAAAAACCTATTAAATTCACTGAAAAAACCATAGGTTTCACACCAGTTATAGTTAGCTGGAAATTTTACTGATATAAAACCATTGAAATTCCCACGTTATAGTTAGTCGGACTCACTATAACTTGCGCGTGCAATGCACTGCTGATGACATCACATATTACATCACTCATGACATGGTCAGTGACATCACTCATGACATCACTGATGACACCATCCAGTGAATATGTGTCTTTCTGAAAAATAAATATTAGTGAGTTATGTTTAAATATTTAAATACATATATTAGTGTTTCACTTTGTGTATAAGTGGCTACATGTGTTGATAAGTAGCTACATGCGTATGTATATGGGTTATTTGATATTTTTATTAGTATCAGTATGAGTGTCTATATGGTTTGGTGGAGGTATTACTTAGCACATAGATGCATGAGTGACTGACTCTTTGTTTGTATGTGTTTTGAAGACAGCATATGTACAGGACTGTATGGGTGGATGAGTGTCTATATGTGTTTGTTAGTGAGTGAATGACTGTCTCACTAGTGTCTTTATCAGTAACTACATATGTTTTAATCTAGTATATATGAATATTGATGTACATAAGTGAGTATATGTGAGAGTAAGAGATTGTAAGATTTCCTGTTTAAATAAGTATGTGTTTCTATAAGTGATTGTTTAAGACAATAAATATGTGTAATTTTCAATAGAAGTAAGGTGGAAGTGTGTGTATAACTCTTATATTCAAATAAATGGTTGTTCAATAGTTTATTTGCACGTGTGAATATGTGTGTGAGTAACTTTTGGATGAATGTCGGTGTGTAACAGGATGTATAGGTGTATCTCTTCATATGATGAGTGAGTATATGTATGAGTGACTATATAGAACTGTTGGTGAATGAGTGGATGTGTATATAGATAGTGGAAGTACAGAATTGCTTGTTGTAACTGATATAGGTATGTCCATTTTTTAAAAATTTCAGTTTCTATTTTTGAATATGTGTCTCAAGGGTTACTTTACACTGAGAGGAGGTCTGTCACTGTGTCACAAGGATGGTGTCATCAGTGATGTCATGAGTGATGTCACTGACCATGTCATGAGTGATGTAATATGTGATGTCATCAGCAGTGCATTGCACGCGCAAGTTATAGTGATTCCGACTAACTATAACGTGGGAATTTCAATGGTTTTATATCAGTAAAATTTCCAGCTAACTATAACTGGTGTGAAACCTATGGTTTTTTCAGTGAATTTAATAGGTTTTTTAAATGCTAATTCCTAACTATAACCGGTGTGAAACCTATGGTTTTTTCACTGAATATATATATATATATATATATATATATATATATTCACTGAAAAAACCAGAGGTTTCACACCAGTTATAGTTAGGAATTAGCATTTAAAAAACCTATTAAATTCACTGAAAAAACCAGAGGTTTCACACCAGTTATAGTTAGCTGGAAATTTTACTGACATAAAACCATTGAAATTCCCACATTATAGTTAGTCGGACTCACTATAACTTGCGCATGCAATGCACTGCTGATGACATCACATATTACATCACTCATGACATGGTCAGTGACATCACTCATGACATCACTGATGACACCATCCTTGTGACACAGTGACAGACCTCCTCTCACTGTAAAGTAACCTTTGAAACACATATTCAAAAATAGAAACTAACATTTTCCAAAAAGTGGATATACCCATACCAGTTACAACAATCAATTCAGTAATTTCACCATCTATATACAAATTCACACATTCACCAACAGTTTTATATATTCACTCATACATATACTCACTCATCATATGTAGTGATACCCCTATTCATCCTGTTACACACCGACAGTCATCCAAAAGTTACTCACACATATACTCACACATGCAAATAAACTAATAAACATCCATTTATTTGCATATACAGATTTACACACACTACCACCTTACTTCTAATGAAACTTACACATATGTACTGTCTTAAACAATCACTTATAGAAACACATACTTATTTAAACAGGAACTCTTACAATCTCTCACTTTCACATATACTGACTTATATAAATCTATACTCACATATACTAGATTAAAATATATCTTGTTACTGATAAACACACTAGTGAGACAGGCATTCAATCACTAACACATACATATACACACTCATCCACTCATACAGTCCTGCACATATGCAGTTTTCAAAAAACATACAAACAGTGAGTCAGTCATTGATACATCTATGTGCTAAGTAACACCCCCACGAAACTATACAGACACTCATACTGATACTAAAAAACATAAAATAACCCATATACACACACATGTAGCTACTCATCAACCCATACAGCCACTTATACACAAAGTGAAACACTGATACATATATTTAAATATTTAAACATTACTCGCTAATATATGTATTCACTAAGATACACTTAATAAGCCAGTTAACCAATCAATTTATTTAAAAAAAATACATTAATTAAGACAATAATTTAAACATTTATTCTTCCATCGACCTTTACATATACATATATAAAACATATTTATTTTTCAGAAAGACATACATTCACTGGATGGTGTCATCAGTGATGTCATGAGTGATGTCACTGACCATGTCATGAGTGATGTAATATGTGATGTCATCAGCAGTGCATTGCATGCGCAAGTTATAGTGAGTCCGACTAACTATAACGTGGGAATTTCAATGGTTTTATGTCAGTAAAATTTCCAGCTAACTATAACTGGTGTGAAACCTCTGGTTTTTTCAGTGAATTTAATAGGTTTTTTAAATGCTAATTCCTAACTATAACTGGTGTGAAACCTCTGGTTTTTTCAGTGAATTTCAAAGGTTTTTTAAATGCTAATTCCTAACTATAACTGGTGTGAAACCTCTGTTTTTTTTCAGTGAATTTCATAGGTTTTTTTAATGCTAATTTTTAACTTTTTATAGGGCTTCATACCTATGTACTTTTTAGTAAATTTCTAAGCTTATTTTTTCAAAAATGTCTATAGCTGAGAAAGGTATGTTTTTATAAAAATGAACACTATAATATATATTATAATATTAGTTTTTGTTTTGAAATATATATATTTTTTTTATATTTTCATCTCTGGAGCTCTCCCGGTGCGCGCACCGGTGAACGCCCCGGTGCGCGTACCGGTGCGCGTCCCGTCAGGGCACCAACAAAAAAAAAGAAAAAAAAAGTATGAAGCTAAAAGGAATGGGGACAGAGAGAGTGGTTTTAAGAGAAAGAGAGCTAGAGGGAAGAACACAGAGGGACTGTGTAATAGATAGTAAGACAGAGAAAAAGTGTAAGAGGAAGTAACTGAGAAAAAGAAAAAGAATAAGGGAGCAAAAGAAGAGAAAAAATAGGAAGTAGGCTAAAGCAGAGGTTCTGGGAGAATGTGAATGGATGATGAAAGTAAAAGGAAGGACAGTTAAGTATGGGGAATGACAGATAGTGACGGAACCAGAGAAAAGGAACAGCGGTGACGGAGGGAATGAAAATAGCAGTGAGTGTAAGTAAAGAGGAGTGAAAGAGGGTGTATATAAGTGAATAAGGGTAAGACATGGGGAGTAACAGAGAGAAAGAAGAGAGAGAGTAAAAGAAGGAGTGTCACAAAGGAACTAAGTGAACCAGTAAAAAAGGTAAGTGAAGGAGTGTGGATAAGCAGAGGTACTGAAAGAAGTTGAATGTGGTAAGAAGTAAACATGGAGGATAAGAATAAGTGAGGGAAGCAAAGTAAAGAAACAGGGGTGAGGTAGGGTGAGAGAAAAATAGTGAAAATAAAACAAAAGTTGATAACAAAAAACATTTTTTAAACACACTTACCATATAATTAATGAAAACTTGTATCTGTTAAAGATAAAAGAAAAAACACGTTATAATTACTTAAAAATATATAATAAAATAGAAGAAACAGTGCATGAGGTTTAAAAATCTACAAAAGTTTACTAAGAAATGAAGCAATAGTGAAGGATACAAAAAAAGAAAGAAAGTAATCTAGTTTGAGAAAAAAGAAGGAAAAAGAAATAGAAAGAGAACAAATTCCTAAAGGTAAGTAAGATACTAAAAGAATGTAAGATATCAAAACAAAATCAGTAAAGATAAGAAAGTAAAAGGAAAATGAGTGAAAAGGAGAGGAGTCTGAATGAGAAACTATTAATAAAAAAGAGGAATAGAAGATGACTGAGAGTGAGTGAAGTGAAGTCACAGAGTGAAGGGATGAAAGGAATGAGGTTATTATAGAACGATGGATAAAACAGGAGTGAGAGAGTAAGTACACAGAAAAACAAAAGGACGGACTGAGTGAAGTACAGTACAATGAGTGCGAAAAAAAAAAGGAGAAAAAGAAAGAGAGGGTAAGAAAACTAAAGCAGTGGTACTGAGAGAATATGAAAAAGATAAAAAGTGGTGGAAGGAAGAGAGAAATGCAGACAGTTCCAATTAGATTGAGAAGTTGTGAATGAAGTGCAGTAAAGAAACAGCGATGAAAAAAGAGTGTAAATTAGTAAAGAGAGGTAAATAAGGGTGAAAATGGAAAATTAGTGTGAGACAATGTGAACACAAAATAAATTACACAATGCAAACTACACAATAACTTCTACAATATGTTACATTATTTATTTTTGCTGTTCTCAGAATATATTGAATTTCACTTAAATTAGTGAGTTCAAAGTCTTCATCATTTAACAGCGGGAAAAAAACACAATCTAAAAGATTGTGTTTAAAAAAACCCATTCAAACATACATCTCATATATGTACACTAATCTTTTATTCACTTACTTTTCCGTGAGGCCAAATAGAAGATAGTGAAGGTCCTTTTGGTGGAAAAAAAGTCTGCTGTGCTCTATAACTTCCATTTCATCAACTTCCTATGAAAAAAGATCTAAGAACATCATACCTTACACTTTCCTTACGGCCAATTTGTGTCAGATATATCAGTATTTATTACTTTGAGATCCACTTAAAGTATGTACATGAGATAAATAATTTAAAATATTAGATTAACTAACTAACTAACTAACTTTTAATATCTATTCCTGACTTCAAAGGCCAATTCCCTTTACTAAAACTTTGGTTTTAAAAACACTAGATAAGAATTTGTAGAGTCATAAGGCAAACGTTGTTTATAAGTTAAATGAGAATCATTGCAGTAACTCCATCCTTTTTCAGATTTTAAGTAGCATGTATAATGTCCTGAGGTTGTCGAAGAACCATCATGATAAATAATAGCTTCAGTTGTAAAGGTTCTTCCTGAAATTGATAACTGAGAAGCCACAACATTTTTAATAGAAGTTGTCAATTTAGTTCCATCAGGTCTACATCGTTGGAAAACTAAAATGATATACTGCCCATAACTTTGTATAAATAATGTGGACAGCATTGTACAGTTACATTGGGTACACACCATATTATGATCTGCTGCTTTAACTAGATTTTTAAATGACACTGATTTACAGTCAGGTAAAGTCAAATATATAAATCTTTCAGTGTCTATTCTAGTAGTACTTGATAAACTACAATTGTGGCAGTCATGCTGCCATTGATAAGAAAGGCTGAAAAGATTATCTACATCTACACCTTCATCTTCCAAAACACCAAACATATACATTAAAAATTCCTGACAATCCTGCTGAATGTTCTGTGAAAATTTATCTTGACCAGAACACATATCTAAAATATTTCGAATTTCTGTTACACTTTCTATTTCTGCTGTATCACTGCTACATTTCTCAAACACAGAATTCAAAAAACAACATTAACCACTACATTAGCATAGCAGTTGACACCAGAACTATTTTCAAACTGAAATCCAACAACATTTTCTTCACAATTCTTTTTCTTCCTGTTTTCAATTACATTTTTCTCTACTTTTTGTCTTTTTGCAACTACCTCACTGCAATTATCCTCATTTCTTCTTTTTCGGCCTACCACACGTTTTTCAAACAGAGGATATTGAGGCAAATGTGGAGCATATTCTCTTCTTAACCTATTGTATTCTTTAACACAATCTAGATCTGCACAAATTTTTGTCTCATCACACTCAATCAAGTACAATCCTGATAAAGTTCTGACTCGGGATAATGCCACATATGCCATACCCTCTTTAAACACAGATCTTCCAATGTTCACCAAAGCATTATCTACACTTAAACCTTGAGATTTATGAATTGTTACTGCATATGCCAAACATACAGGAAACTGTTTTCGGCGAACATATAAGTCTTTTACAAGTAAAAATCTAGCAGAACCACGACTTATTTGTTGTACTTGTTCAATGCCATCAAATTTTATTTTTAAAAATTCAATTCCATCTCTATTTCTGTAATTCACAAAATCAACAACATAACCCATTGCTCCATTTACCAGACCTCTTTCAACATTTAAATTCCTTCTCAAAATGATACGACAATTTAAACACACATTCAGAGTCTTTTCAAAACCAGCTGTTTTAGAAATACTTTTCTCTAATGAATCCAATTTAGTTTTCAAATTTTCAGACAAAACAATTGTTGCACCCATGTGCTCTATTTTATCTATTGCTTCCAGTTTCACAATCTCTTCATTTTCTAACTCTAACATTTTGTTGTTGAAGATGGAACATTCTTGCAGAGTTGGCATCAAACATATCCCAGATTTCTTCTCAGTCATTTTTTAAAAAATATTCTCTGGAAGAATGTTTTCATTTGGATACAAATTTGAAATTAATCGATCTTGTAAAGCTTTTTTCCCAAGATCGCTTACTTTTCCAATTCTTACATCTTGTAGAATATTTTTATAATCTTCATCCTTTGCCTGTCACATATTTTGAAGCAGTTCAGCATATTTAAAATGTAACCATATTAACGTTTCCAATGCTTCCAAGGGACTTCCTGGTATCTTCATGTGTGAGCATTTTAAACACTGGTTGTCCTTTTACTGGAGTCAACTGCAATAGATCTCCAAAAACAATAATGTGTTTTCCTCCAAATAACACATCATAGTCTGTTTTAAGAATTTCTTGCATTCTCAAATGCACAAAAGCAAGCATTAGATTTGAGACCATGCTTACTTCATCAATGATAAGAAGTTTCATTTTCTTCAAGACTCTTGAAACTTCAGAACAAGCATCTCCAGATAACTTGTTGTAATGCAATTTATTATCATGCTCAACTGGCAGCATCAGTAAACGATGTAGAGTAATCCCTTTAATATTATGTGCAGCCAAACCAGTTAGATCAGTTACAACACAAGACAGCGGTGAATCAGTCTTTTTCTGTAGATAACTTGCAATGGCTTTAATTAGAAAACTTTTTCCTGTTCCTGCTTCTCCACTTACGTACAGTCGGACAGGGTCAAATGATGTGCATGAACACTCTTTTTTCTCATGTCTGAATCCATGTTCAATTTGCTCTGTGACTTCGTCATATATCTTTTTCTGCTCAACGTTTAGTTGCTTTACCAAATCTTCTAAGTTCACTCCATCCTCTTGAGCTTGTTCCATAGCTCTTTCCACCTCATCCATGGCAGTGGCAGCTTCATTTTGGATAATAGGTCCTCCTAGTGGACCCTGAGACAATGAAGTAGAACTCTGACTATCTTGAGAACTGTCTCTAGCTATCTCTTCAGCAATTGTGGTTTCTTGCTCCATTTCTTCATTCAACATTTGCAGATAATTTAGAAATATAGGACATACTATGGTATCCTTAGTTGAATTAAAAGAGTCTTCATAACAGAGAAAATCTCCAAGTAGTTCCTCTTCTGTACGCCATGGCTTAAAGAGTTGCAAAAGAGCTAAATAGTAAAATTCTCTTTTGTCTGGAGCTTCACAACTCAATTTTCGATGATTAATCAAATGGCCTTTTTTCTGTTTCACTAGACATCCTTCATAGCCAATGACTGCATATTTTCCATTATTGATATCTTCTGTGATGTTCCTCTTATAACTGTAGTTTTGCAGAACTTCATACAAACAAATGTTCTCAAGGTGAGTACTTCTATTTGGATAGTATGTATCCAACATATTTGTCTTCAAAATATCTGTACTGTTTAGTTCTTTTTCCGCCAAATATTCAATTTCTTGTACAGATTTCAAAACTCGGTTTCGTGTTGCAGCAAGACCTAGACTCACCCAAATGATTGTTCTTGATTTGGCATAGAGACTTGCTGATGATAACCGATCAGAACATTCATATGCTCCAATTTCTCGATGCGACAACATCTTCAGACTGAAACTGTATAATTTCTTACTTAGACTCTTTTCATGTGAAATGTCCTCCCACATTTCCTTCAGTTCTGTCTTTTCTTTTTTGGTGATGTAAGATGTCACATATCGAGCCACAGCAATAGAGTTGTCAGCAACGAACTGAATATCCATGTTAGCATTCCACATGGACAAAATCACTGGGTTGTAATCGTTGATGTACTTAGATTCTTCATTTCTTTTCAAATTGTATGTATTTTTGGGAGATTTCCTCGTCACAGTATGTCGTAGAGATGACATCAAATTATTTACTCTTCCCTTAGAAATCACTGGTCGTGGAAATGCAAAACGACATTTCGTGTAGTACTTTTCCTTGTTTTTAAATTTTCGACGACAGTACTTTCCACAACGATGAGATTGAAAACGTAAAACTTGTTGCCTTAAACTATTTTCTACAGTAGATTTTGGAACAACACATGTTGAATACTCTTCAATGAAACTCATCACTGTTTCATCTGAATCTGATCCAAATTTGGGTGCATCTTTAATCCACAACAACATATGTATATGAGGAGCACCTCTCGCTTGATATTCCTTCCTCCAAAAGAAATCCAAAACCTCTCCAAGGGGAGGATTTTTTTTGTTGGTAATAAAAGACATCATAGCTTCAAATCTATGATTAAAATATCTGCAAACATTCACTGGATCCAAAGAACACAGTTCTCCAGGTGTTTTCAATTCTATATTTGGTATGTTTCCATTTGCCTCTCGTAGAAATTCAAGTAAGTCGTCCCATGCATACTCAGCACAGCTAAGAGTGAGGAACCATGTAGGAGTTCCTAAGTTTCTTAGCATACATTTCAATTCTCCATGACGACGGAACCAATACTCATTGGTTCCACGTTGACATGCCATGAGATTGATTAGCTGAGATTCCAAAATACTATCTTGCAGATTAACTTTCTCCATAAAGTCCCTTGCAGAAACATTTTGCAAATGAGCTCCATTTTTTAGTATATAATTAACTGCATAAGAAAGCCCAGACAAATCACTTTCAAACAGTAGATGAAACAAATATGGAATGCATTGACGAAACCTTGGATCTTCAGCATATAATCTTAAAGTCCGGTATTCAGCTGCAGGAATTTGAACTGGTCGATCATCATATCGTCCACCACGACCTGTTGGAAATAATTGTGGAAAACAACGAGCTTCCAAACTTTCTTCCCATACACTAATGGGACTTCCTTTTGCTGCTTTCATTTGAAACAAGTCAATTGCATTTCCCATTACTTCTTTGGAATGCAAAGGATGAACAGTATAATGTTCATATATTTCTTCACTTCTAGACACATCAACGTTTTCAATTTGACCAACTGAACAATCACTGTCTTCTTCTGTAGCTGTTTCCTCTGCTCCAACACTTACATCTTTGTAGTACTCATTGTTTTTGACCAAATACAACGTTGCCTTTTTGACTTTTCAAACATCCACTAAATCTTGCCAGATTTTCTTACTCTTTGTCGGAACCCCATTAACTAGCATAACTAGAGGATCCTCTTCTACTCTTTCTACACCAATTGTATCAATATTTTTCTTTACATCTAGAGGCAAATAAACAACTCTTCCCTTTAATCCTCTCTGTAAATCTGATGGAGGCAATTTCCCTGTCTTAGGCTCAATGCGTACAATAGCCTGAAAAGGATGGACACATTGAATCAAAATAGATTCATAAGTATTTAGATCCATCAATTCAGAAGGAATATCTATCAACTGAAGATTATTATGAACTGCTCTAGCAGGCGTTCTATTTTCATTTAATTTTTTTAAACAATAATTACAAATACACTGATCAAAACTCAAATCAAAAGAATTCTCCACCAACAAATAACTTACAAAATCCTTCCATTCACTATTATTTTCCAATTCACTTTTTGCATATAAATCAACTAACCTAGTCTGAATCTTATAATGAGTCCGTCGACAACACACACAAGTTAAATTAGGCCTTTCACTTGATTTCACCTTAAACTTGGTAATTTCCTCGTCAAACTTTTCTATACTTGAAATCTGTCCATTATCTTCCACATTATCATCCATTACTATATCTATTTCTACACTGTCCTCTTTGTTCCCAAAATAACAAAACTCAATTTCTTCACAAATAGTCTTCACATCCACTTCAGATCCATGCAAAAGAGCACTGTTTAACTGTTTAAGCTTAAGTGCTGGACTTTTTGCATAATACAACTTTCTCACTAATTTCCTCACCTTATTATGATGCACTGCTAACATCCTAAAATGATGAAAAACACTCTGACATACTTTTCTAGAAAGACAAGCTAGTGAATGCCCATGCAAACCTGTGCTTTCTCTCACTCTGCAAGGATCTAACTCTTGCAAGATCTTAATTTTTTGTTTGAGACTTTTCTTACTATATGTACGTAAGAAATTTCGAAGCAAATCGATTGAATCCTGTCGCACACTACAAATACTACTGCACTTCCATGTGTACACTGGACCCTTAGTACGTCTCCCTAAAACTTCATCAGTTAACACCTCTTCTGCATCTCTAGATACAAGTTTCTCTTTTTCCATCACACAACCATCTTTCACCTCATATGCTCGACCACTGGTGTCAACTGCATGCACCAAATCATTTTCCTGAAAGTAACTCTCCTCATTGAAAAACGGCTCAGAACTTGAACTATGCATCCATTCACCAGAAAATACTTCACAAAAATTACTCCGATTAATAATTCTTTTCCATCTACTGTTCGATTTGAAAACATCAATTGCCTTATTAAGTATCCTAATTCTATTGATTATTAAAATAAATAATTTTTTCTTAACTTCAAAAGCCTGATCAACAATCTTTTCTACACTTTTCTTTTTCTTGTAAAAAGCAGCTCTCAGTTTACTTTTCTTATCATATTTTAGCAAATTTAAAACTACCCTATTGCGAAACATTCGCCTACGAATGTCCCTAAAAAGATTTACCCTTCTATTGCTATCCATTCTCTTCTCTCCTGCTCCAATCGAGACATTTTTTGTGGGCCTCTCCTTCCTTTTTAGATTTGTTGACTTTTTCTGAATATTCACATTAGCAATATAATTTCTTTTTCTACGACATATGTTGCGAAGAAAAGACTTAATTGGCTTACCAGAAGCTTTTCTGGTGTTTTTTGAAGTAGTTGTTGTAGAGGATTCCATAAACTCTGTTGTTGATGTTCTCCTTTTCCGTATGGTATTTTTGATAATTCTTTGCCTTGAAGGCATTTTTGCTTGCTTTTCAGAAGTTGATTTGAATCTGTTGTTCTGTAAAAAAAAAACACATGTAAGACCACTATTAGCAAACAACAAAGTAATGTCAAAAAGCAAACAATATAAACAATAAATTGCAACATATTTAAGTTTATACAATAGCAACTCAGGGCTTTATTTATAAAGGCCTTGCGCCACCAGTGCGTCACTTATTACCCATGCTTAAAGTGATGCATCAGCTGCACAAGGCAATCATAAAAAAGGGCCAAATGCAAATACCAATCAATTGCACCCATAAATCGTGTTTTCAATAACATGTAAGAAACACTGCGCAGAACCTATGTACAACCACTCAATATCAGCAAACAAAGTCAGGGCCTTATTTATGAAGGTCTTGCGCCACAAGAGTGTCACTTATTTCCCATGTATAAAGTGATGCACCAGTTGCATAAGGCAATCATAAATAAGGGCCAAATGAAAATACCATTCATTTGCACCCAAAATCGTTTTTTGAATAACATTTAAAAAACACTGCACACAACCTATGTACAAGCACAGAATATCACTTTTGAAATGTCACTGTTTCCCCAAATACAAATCCTCTATCTTTCAAATGTTGATATCAAGCATTATCAAAAATCCAAAAACAAATCAACAGCAAACAAAGGCAGAGCCTTATTTATGAAGGCCTTGCGCCACCAGTGCGTCATTTATTACCCATGTTTAAAGTGATGCATCAGCTGCACAAGGCAATCATAAAAAAGGGCCAAATGCAAATACCAATCAATTGCACCCAAAAATCATTTTTTGAATAACATGTAAGAAACACTGCGCAGAACCTATGTACAACCACTCAATATCAGCAAACAAAGTCAGGGCCTTATTTATGAAGGTCTTGCGCCACAAGAGTGTCACTTATTTCCCATGTATAAAGTGATGCACCAGTTGCATAAGGCAATCATAAATAAGGGTCAAATGAAAATACCATTCATTTGCACCCAAAATCGTTTTTTGAATAACATTTAAAAAACACTGCGAACAACCTATGTACAAGCACAGAATATCACTTTTGAAACGTCACTGTTTCCCCAAATACAAATCCTCTATCTTTCAAATGTTGATATCAAGCATTATCAAAAATCCAAAAACAAATCAACAGCAAACAAAGTCAGGACCTTATTTATGAAGGCCTTGCGCCACCAGTGCGTCACTTATTACTCATGTTTAAAGTGATGCATCAGCTGCACAAGGCAATCATAAAAAAGATCCAAATGCAAATACCAATCAATTGCACCCAAAAATCGTTTTTTGAATAACATATAAGAAACACTGCGCAGAACCTATGTACAACCACTCAATATCAGCAAACAAAGTCAGGGCCTTATTTATGAAGGTCTTGCGCCACAAGAGTATCACTTATTTCCCAGGTATAAAGTGATGCACCAATAGCATAAGGCAGTCATAAATAAGGGCCAAATGAAAATACCATTCATTTGCACCCAAAATCGTTTTTTGAATAACATTTAAAAAACACTGCGCAGAACCTATAAACAAGCACAGAATATCACTTTTGAAACGTCACTGTTTCCCCAAATACAAATCCTCTATCTTTCAAATGTTGATATCAAGCATTATCAAAAATCCAAAAACAAATGAACAGCAAACAAAGTCAGAGCCTTATTTATAAAGGCCTTACGCCACCAGTGCGTCACTTATTACCCATGTTTAAAGTGATGCTTCAGCTGCACAAGGCAATCATAAAAAAGGGCCAAATGCAAATACCAATCAATTGCACCCAAAAATCGTTTTTTGAATAACATGTAAGAAACACTGCGCAGAACCTATGTACAACCACTCAATATCAGCAAACAAAGTCAGGGCCTTATTTATGAAGGTCTTGCGCCACAAGAGTGTCACTTATTTCCCATGTATAAAGTGATGCACCAGTTGCATAAGGCAATCATAAATAAGGGTCAAATGAAAATACCATTCATTTGCACCCAAAATCGTTTTTTGAATAACATTTAAAAAAAAACTGCGCACAACCTATGTACAAGCACAGAATATCACTTTTGAAACGTCACTGTTTCCCCAAATACAAATCCTCTATCTTTCAAATGTTGATATCAAGCATTCACAAAAATCCAAAAACAAATCAACAGCAAACAAAGTCAGGACCTTATTTATGAAGGCCTTGCGCCACCAGTGCGTCACTTATTACCCAAGTTTAAAGTGATGCATCAGCTGCACAAGGCAATCATAAAAAAGGTCCAAATGCAAATACCAATCAATTGCACCCAAAAATCGTTTTTTGAATAACATATAAGAAACACTGCGCAGAACCTATGTACAACCACTCAATATCAGCAAACAAAGTCAGGGCCTTATTTATGAAGGTCTTGCGCCACAAGAGTATCACTTATTTCCCATGTATAAAGTGATGCACCAATAGCATAAGGCAGTCATAAATAAGGGCCAAATGAAAATACCACTCATTTGCACCCAAAATCGTTTTTTGAATAACATTTAAAAAACACTGCGCAGAACCTATAAACAAGCACAGAATATCACTTTTGAAACGTCACTGTTTCCCCAAATACAAATCCTCTATCTTTCATATGTTGATATCAAGCATTATCAAAAATCCAAAAACAAATGAACAGCAAACAAAGTCAGAGCCTTATTTATAAAGGCCTTGCGCCACCAGTGCGTCACTTATTACCCATGTTTAAAGTGATGCATCAGCTGCACAAGGCAATCATAAAAAAGGGCCAAATGCAAATACCAATCAATTGCACCCAAAAATCGTTTTTTGAATAACATGTAAGAAACACTGCGCAAAACCTATGTACAACCACTCAATATCAACAAACAAAGTCAGGGCCTTATTTATGAAGGTCTTGCGCCACAAGAGTGTCACTTATTTCCCATGTATAAAGTGATGCACCAGTTGCATTAGGCAATCATAAATAAGGGTCAAATGAAAATACCATTCATTTGCACCCAAAATCGTTTTTTGAATAACATTTAAAAAACACTGCGCACAACCTATGTACAAGCACAGAATATCACTTTTGAAACGTCACTGTTTCCCCAAATACAAATCCTCTATCTTTCAAATGTTGATATCAAGCATTATCAAAAATCCAAAAACAAATCAACAGCAAACAAAGTCAGGACCTTATTTATGAAGGCCTTGCGCCACCAGTGCGTCACTTATTACCCATGTTTAAAGTGATGCATCAGCTGCACAAGGCAATCATAAAAAAGGTCCAAATGCAAATACCAATCAATTGCACCCAAAAATCGTTTTTTGTATAACATATAAGAAACACTGCGCAGAACCTATGTACAACAACTCAATATCAGCAAACAAAGCCAGGGCCTTGTTTATGAAGGTCTTGCGCCACAAGAGTATCACTTATTTCCCATGTATAAAGTGATGCACCAGTTGCATAAGGCAATCATAAATAAGGGCCAAATGAAAATACCAATCATTTGCACCCAAAATCGTTTTTTGAATAACATTTAAAAAACACTGCGCACAACCTATGTAGAAGCACAGAATATCACTTTTGAAACGTCACTGTTTCCCAACATACAACTCCTCTATCTTTCAAATGTTGATATCAAGCATTATCAAAAATCCAAAAACAAATCAACAGCAAACAAAGTCAGGACCTTATTTATGAAGGCCTTGCGCCACCAGTGCGTCACTTATTACCCATGTTTAAAGTGATGCATCAGCTGCACAAGGCAATCATAAAAAAGGGCAAAATGCAAATACCAATCAATTGCACCCAAAAATCGTTTTTTTGAATAACATGTAAGAAACACTGCGCAGAACCTATGTACAACCACTCAATATCGGCAAACAAAGTCAGGGCCTTATTTATGAAGGTCTTGCGCCACAAGAGTGTCACTTATTTCCCATGTATAAAGTGATGCACCAGTTGCATAAGGCAATCATAAATAAGGGTCAAATGAAAATACCATTCATTTGCACCCAAAATCGTTTTTTGAATAACATTTAAAAAACACTGCGCACAACCTATGTACAAGCACAGAATATCACTTTTGAAACGTCACTGTTTCCTCAAATACAAATCCTCTACCTTTCAAATGTTGATATCAAGCATTATCAAAAATCCAAAAACAAATCAACAGCAAACAAAGTCAGGACCTTATTTATGAAGGCCTTGCGCCACCAGTGCGTCACTTATTACCCATGTTTAAAGTGATGCCTCAGCTGCACAAGGCAATCATAAAAAAGGGCCAAATGCAAATACCAATCAATTGCACCCAAAAATCGTTTTTTGAATAACATGTAAGAAACACTGCGCAGAACCTATGTACAACCACTCAATATCAGCAAACAAAGTCAGGGCCTTATTTATGAAGGTCTTGCGCCACAAGAGTGTCACTTATTTCCCATGTATAAAGTGATGCACCAGTTGCATAAGGCAATCATAAATAAGGGTCAAATGAAAATACCATTCATTTGCACCCAAAATCGTTTTTTTAATAACATTTAAAAAACACTGCGCACAACCTATGTACAAGCACAGAATATCACTTTTGAAACGTCACTGTTTCCCCAAAGACAAATCCTCTATCTTTCAAATGTTGATATCAAGCATTATTAAAAATCCAAAAACAAATGAACAGCAAACAAAGTCAGAGCCTTATTTATGAAGGCCTTGCGCCACCAGTGCGTCACTTATTACCCATGTTTAAAGTGATGCATCAGCTGCACAAGGCAATCATAAAAAAGGGCCAAATGCAAATACCATTCATTTGCACCCAAAGTCGTTTTTTGTATAACATTTTAGAAACACAACACAGGACTTATATACTAGCATACAATTTGACTTCTGAAACATAACTATCTGCTTCCAAATATTCTCCATAGAGCAAACAAGTCTCTATCTAAATTAAATAAATCATTACTTACCTTTACAAATGCTTTGGGAGATTGAAAACAGTGTCAGACACACACACCAATTTCTCTTTAGCAGAGCAAAAAGTGTGCACTCAATACACTGAAACCAAGACTGGCATAGAAAATCTCTAACTTTGTACACATATGCCTTAATTCAACCAATCAAAAGTCTTCCCTCACTATTTTCAAACCAACACCATTCCCCCTCTCAGATCTTTCTATCTGTTACCATAGCAACACCCTCCTAACTGAACTCTCAGGTTCAAAAGTTTATTGTACAATGTTGCAAATTAACTCAGCAAGGATGTTTGACCTCTCAATACACCAGCTTATCCAGGGTATTTTAGCTTTTAGTGACTTTTTTTAACCATTCAAATTGCTTCTTTCACACAACACAACCATGCACCCTAACTTTCAGTTTTCAACTATCTGAATCCACCAATCATTGCTTGTGATTCAAGAGCAGTGAAACTCCAACAATTATTTTTTTGTAAACTCCTACTGTTCCAACTGCCATTTCATTCCTACACTTCATCTGACTGCACCAGAACCTTCTCACATCATGTATTCTGTATGGATTATAGGACATAGCTACATTCACTGGGCTCAAAGGTATGCAACAAGCAGAAATTATCACAACCTTGATTTATCAAATGTGGAAATCAAGTGGATTGGCCAGAGAGGATTAAAAGGTCATCAATTGATACCATTGGTGAAAATCTTTTTGCATCTGCCAAGCCCAGACCTCTTAATAGTGCACTGTGGTGGAAATGATTTGGGCACTATGACTGGGGTTGGTCTGGAAATGCTCTTAAAGGACACCTTTCGTCAATTGATGACACTTTTTCCACAAACTGCCTTGGTATATTCAAATATATGCCAAAGACAGAAATGGAACTGGTCCAACCAATTTTGTCCACAATTTGAGAAATCACGGAAACATGTGAATAAATCTGTTTCTGCTTACATGAGAGACTATGGAATGGGTTCAATATACAATAATAACTTGCGTTACAACATGCAAGACATCTACAGAGGAGATGGTGTGCACTTCTCAGATGAAGGAAATAGAATATTCCTCCTGAATTTAAGACTGTGCATTGGAATCTACTTGTAGGTACCTAAATCAGCCACAGAACCCAAAAGCTCTTTTCAGAGCTACCCTACCTCTGATCATTCAAAACGTTTATCTTTTTCTAACTTTTTTCACTATTTTTCACCAAAGTACGCTTTCCGGTACGCTTACCGGTGCGCGTACCGGGCGCTTCCCCCGCGAAAAATTAAAGAATTATTTTTTTTTTTTACGTTTATGAGCCTCCTAAGCCCCCCTCAGAAAACCTAGAGGGTCAAGAAGTCTCTACTGTGCCCCCTTCTAACCATACCGAACATTGTTTGCCCTCCATCTTGTGTCTCGATTGTACCGAAACACAAAATGGAGGACTCCCGTTACGCTACCGGTGCGCGTACCGGAGCGCGCACCGGTAAGCGCTCCATAAAAAAAGGTGGGAAAGTAATTTACAGAAAAACCACTGGAGACACTTTCATCAAATATAGAATAAGCCTTACTACATAGCAGTCCCTACCATTTGCCCAAATTTGGTGGAATTCCATTGAGACATTTAGGCTACAGGCCTGTCTAAATATCCTGAGGTAAATTACATAACAAAAACACATATGAAATGTTAGAATTTACAACCAATTAAAAAGTTTATTTCATTTTCTACGATTATTTTCTGACATTTGATTGGTTATGTAAAAAAATATATATAAAAGAAGAGAGGAAAACACAGCCATTTTGACTACTGCTTCCAGAAGTACATTTGAAAACAAATAACACTGACAACTTCAACTGATTTCTCCAAGGTAAGTTGTTATTTTGGAAGTATGTTGTACATTTTAAGTTAATTTCAGAAAAAACATTCTGTTAGTTATATACTATCCCTCTGTAATAGTTATAGATAGAGATAGACTTCTCTGTAATAGTTAGGGATTGAGTTACGCTTCTCTGGTATACAGTACCCTAACTCTACTAATATAGTTAATTTGTATGCAATTTTCAGAAAGAAAATGGAAAGAGAAAATCAAGCAATGTTACTTCTATCGAAGTAAAGGTGGAAAAACCAGAAGAGCAAAAAGATTAAGTTGATTTCATGGATGACTCTTTGGATCAACAGTTTATAGAATGTTTGGAACAAATGAAATCATGTACTTATAATTATGAGGAAATACCAGACAATATTATGTTACAAGTTTTATTAAATTATGAAAAAGAATCAGAGGAATAAATTTATATTTAATAATTTTAAATTGTTTGAGACAATATTCATTTTTATATGTATTTCATAAAGTATTACCAAAATAATTACATTATAAAATGAGACTTATAGTATACTGTGCAACTTTTTTTCTGTTACATACTAAGTTTACTCATAGTTACTACCTTTCTCCCACTATATTTTCTCCTATGTATATTTTACACCTCTTTTTCATCATAAGGGATCAGGATAGACTACCCATGATCCCCTAGAAATTCTCAGGGAGTGCTTAAAAGATCTGTTTCTGCTTTCCTGACAGACTATGTTATGGATTCCATATACCACAATCACTTCTGTAACAACACGCAAGATATCTACAGTGGAGATGGTGCACATTAAATTTAAGTCTCTGCATTGGTACCTACATGTAGGTACTTAAATAAAATAAAAAAAAAATAAAAAAAATATTGATGAACATAAATTTTTTTTAAGGTGATTATTTTTCCCATAGTACGCTATCCGGTGCGCTCCCCGGTGCGCGTACCGGGCGCTTCCCCCGCGAAAATAAAAAAAAAAAAAAAAAACGCGACCCCGCGGGGCCCTTTAATAGCCCCCACATCAAACCTAGGGGGACAGGGGGTGTCTACTCTGCCCCCTTATGGTCTTTTACCCCTTTGTTTTGGCCACCTCTCATGTCTCGATCCTACCGAGACACAAGATGGCGGCCGCTCCAGACTGTTTAGAATGTTTACAGACACCCAACAGCCAATAAGCTTTCTGCGCGCAAGCCGCGTGACGCGCCCTGTGCGCGTACCGGTGCGCGTACCGGAGCGCGGCTATATATATATATTTTGTTTTTAACTTAAATTACTCAAAATCCACTGGAGCACATATCTTGAGACATAGCAAAGGCACATCGGGCTACTAGTCCCTACAATTTTGCCAAATTTGGTGGAAATCCATTCAGCCGTTCGGCTAAAAGTGAAATCGACCGCCCTATGGAAATTAACATGGGGAAAACGCGTTTTGGGACCCTCCTTTTATCTCGGCCCCCGCTTGACGTATCCCCCCCAAACTTTCAGGGAAGGACCAGAGCGCCGCGAGGCCATTTTGAGGAACTTTTCAGGCAGATTCGTCAACCGGCACCAAAGTTATTCCAAATAAAATTTTGAGATTTAACATTGAAAAAAATCCTAACTATAACTACCTACTGGCGACCGCCAGTAGGTAATATATATATATATATATATATATATATATATATATATATATATATATATCTATATATTCACTGAAAAAACCATAGGTTATAGACCATATATAGTTAGGAATTAGCATTTACAAAACCTTGAAAATTCACTGAAAAAACCATAGGTTATAGACCATATATAGTTAGGGATTAGCATTTATAAAACCTTAATTTACTCGCACAAAACCATTGAAATTCGCATATATAGTTAGTTGCACTAACTATATATCGCGCACCCGCAATCCACTGCTGATGATGTCACATATTACATCATTCATGACATGGTCAGTGACATCACTGATGACATCACTGATGACATCTCAAATGACATCACTGGTGACATCACTGATGACAACACCCAGTGACTGTATGTTTCTGTAAAGTTAAAATATGTCTTACATATTGAAGAATGAGTGGATGTATAAGTGTCTGGATGAAGGATTTAGTAGGTGCATGACTGACTGTATAAGTGAGTGATTTAATGTGTCTCACTGAGTGCATGGGTTAGTGACTAAACTGTCTTAATTTGTGCATCATTATGTCTGTTGTTCTGTAAACTGCTGCATGTGTTGATCAGTAGCTATATGAGTAACTATATGGGTTATTGATTGGTTGCCCAAGTATTTGTATGGGAGACTGAGCGTGTGTGTGGGTGGCTGGGAGGTGTGTGACTCTGTGCATAGATGTGTGAGTAGTTGATTCACTATATGTATGGGTTCAAAAGTGCATGTGGAAACAGCTGTATGGGCGGTTGACTGTCTGCATGAGTGTATTGGTGAGTGAATGGATTTCTCAGTGCTACATGTCAAAGTAAGTACATATGTAAAACACAGTACATGTGAGAGTTGACATATATAAATAACTGTGCATAAGAGCCAGTGAATTTGTGAGTGGCTGTATGGATCATTGTGAACATGTATCAGGGATTGTATAAGAGAGTAAATATGTGTTAGTATATGTTTGAATAAATAAGGTGTGTATAACTGTATAGTTGAGAAAATGGAGGTGTGATTGATTCTTTGCATGACTGACTAGGTGTGTGAGTAACTCCATGGATAAGTGACAGTCTGTGAGTGTCTGTTTATACTGATTTTATCTAAGGTTATATTAGAGTCTGAAGATGTTCATTGTATTATCACATAAATGATATCATCAGTGATGTGATCAGTAATATCAAATGAGATGTCATCAGTGATGTCATCAGTGATATCATTTGAGATGTCATCAGTGATGTCATTTGAGATGTCATCAGTGATGTCATCAGTGATGTCACTGACCATGTCATGAATGATGTAATATGTGACATCATCAGCAGTGGATTGCGGGTGCGTGATATATAGTTAGTGCAACTAACTATATATGCGAATTTCAATGGTTTTGTGCGAGTAAATTAAGGTTTTGTAAATGCTAATCCCTAACTATATATGGTCTATAACCTATGGTTTTTTCAGTGAATTTTCAAGGTTTTGTAAATGCTAATTCCTAACTATATATGGTCTATAACCTATGGTTTTTTCAGTGAATTTCAATGGTTTTTTAATAGCAAATATCAAAAGCTGTAAAATGTCAAGTAAGTGGTAGGTAAAAACATTTTCGTATTTATGCACGCTGATGTGCTTTGAACGCTGCCCCCCCCCCCTCCTCTTTTATTTTAGGAGTATTCTCTCTTTGCAGATAGTGAAGGGTAGGTAACACAGGCCTTTGCTCCCGTTGTAATCTGTCGTGCCTGCTTCCCTCTCCATTTGATTGATTGTTATCCTAGCATTTATTGTTTTGGAATTGGTTCTCTTTGGTTCATTCTCTATTTACAAACAAGCACAGAGTCGCAATACTCTGTTTAGTCTTTGCAGATAGTGAAAAATCGTTAAAAAAACAAAAGGAATCAAGCAAAATCAGTAGGCCACTAATGGGATCTCTTTTTGACCTCGCTAAAATAGAAACATTATGAACAACCCCTCATGACAAATACGAAACTAGTGAGAGGAACTGAGCTCGACACCATGATGGCTGCAAGACAGCTCGGCTCCGCCGCCCACCCCACCCAAAATAACGACAAACACTATGCAAATATTATAAATATATACAACACACCAGCAAAGTAACAGGCTAAAACGTTTTATTAAATAACTATTTACATGGCAGCCTGCTGCAACATCGATCCAAACAAGCCTTTGTATTTTGGGCTCAAAATAAACCATCAATAGTAAGATTTTCATAGGTGAGTGTAGGTTTCATGGTTTTCCATCCACAGACTAAAAGCCTGGAGTGGGAGTGAAAGAACAATAACTAGGTAAGAAGGAAGGCAGAGGTTGTGGAAAGGACTCTGGATATGGTATGTTGCTTGGTCCCTGAGATGCTTCGATGTCACTGCCTTGCACAAATGGCATAAGTCTTGGATGTTGGGTGCCATAGTTAAGGATTCCGAGCAACGCTTGTAACACTGTCTGAAGCTTATTTTCACCTGCTGCAGCTTCACTATTCTCAAAGTAAATGGGGGCTGTTTGTGGACCTGACTGCATTGGAAAACAATGTGATGCGGTGCCTCCCTGAACCACTTCACGGAGGCCCCCGAGATAATTGCGCCTGCTCCACACCTTGTCCCACAATCCGTTTGACCTGAAGACACGTCCTGCGGTGCCCTGGTCCGACCATCACATATACCTGCGCCAGAAGACGGCGTGGGGTGAAGTAGAAGGGAGAGGCGGGGCGAACGAGCCTCCCCCACCCCCCAGGTGGAGGTTTCTCAGCTACACCCCAGGGCTTCACTCGACCAGCTAACTTGCGCCCGCTCTTGCGACACAGTGCCTCGCTCGGCCAGCTGAATTGCTATTACAACCTCTCACCCGCCATCCAACGGAATTGCACCCAATCTTGCGGTACAGTGACAGGCGCCTGTTACGGAGCTCACGAAATGGCGGTCGGCTCCACAGACTTGGGCCTGGCCTGCAAAGATGGCTCTGGGCAACCGTGGAACTCGGACGCTTGACTGCTAGGGCATGGGCCCCATTCCCAAAAGAGTCCCCTCAGCCTTGAAGATTCTACAACAGTCACCGGGACCCCCCGACTCCGGTAGACTTCCGGTGGGGAGCGACTGCCATGATTGCTCGCGGAATGGCCACGACGTAGCCACGAGATGGTGGTGCTCTCATGCTGACGCCAGCTTCAGTCTGAAACATCCAGAAACACTGTAGACTACCAATTCGATCAGTTCCGGTGGAGCCCCAACGTGACCCGGTAGAGAAGAACTTGCCCTCCCCTCTTTGACTGATGGTTCTTGTTGCCTGTCCCTTCTCTTGTCATTTAACAGAACTTTTTGGACTGCTGAAAGGGGTTGATTTCCGACCGCTGGTTGGTGGAGACATTTTGACTATATTCTGGACCTGCGTTGTCGCGTAATGTGTCATATGACGCGCCGCGTTAGCGCACCCGGAAGTGCTCCGGTGCGCGAGGCGCAGCTTCCCGGAAACGATCCAGAGCGCGGCGCGCAGCGCGTAACGTAAGCATAACAGGTCATGTGACTTGTTAATAAAACTTTTCATTGGTTCATTTTACTTTTGTTATTCTAATGATGAAAGGCTTGGTCATATGACCTAAAAATAACACTTTTCATTGCTTTCGAACATTTTTTTTTCCCAAATGATGAAAGCCCCACCTTTTTTTTCTCACTCTGACTTGTAAAGCAAAGGACCCAGATGCATTTACAGTTTATCACTAACAATGTTCCAGGCTAATGTATTTTCCCGGGAAATTTACAACTGTCCTGCAAGTAAAATATTCCTATTTCGAGAAAAAGGGCGTTTCTTCGTCCCATGAGGGAGCCGTTGAGCAAAAGAGGCTCGGCCTGCTGTCTTAGTCGCTGATAGGCATGAATATCGGATTCTTATAGATCACTTTATGTAGCAGGAGTGGAAAAAACAACAGCCCTTGACCATTTATCTTTACTGCGTTCCTGCGTATTATACCTTTTAACTGTCATGTAATCGGGCTGCTTTATTTCACTTGCCTTTCACTGATTCGAAAACAGTGGCTATTATTCAAAACTTTACCAAAAAAGGTACTACTACCATGTTTTGTTTTAAAAACCTTTATTGTGAAAATGTCAGTCTACAAATACGGGCCTATAACAACGTGGGCCGGCCACAGAGCAAACTGGAATCGTATATGATGAGGGGACATTTATACTGTAGAAGAACGTAACGGGCGGGCCATTAGGTTGCAAGAAGTAAGGTGTCTAACAGTTGCGGAATCGGTGGACGTACATTTTATAATTAAAGTACGACAGGGCCAGTTACAATAAAATTATCTAGATATACATTTGCGGGCAAGTACCATGGGTGACGTTAATTCGAACTTTCAATAGTACAGTAATCAATAACACATCAGAACTTAATATCAATAGGGATGTCCAAATGTTCAATCAGTACTCGTCCCCGCCCGCCATGTGCTTCAAAACTGCATACGTATCTCCTGATATCAAGGTTGGGCAACCAGTACACAACAAGGAGTTACGAGTCCCATTTATACCCACGCCATTTTGGGCAAGGCCGGGCAGGT
Organism: Lissotriton vulgaris; assembly: GCF_964263255.1. Taxonomy (NCBI): domain Eukaryota; kingdom Metazoa; phylum Chordata; class Amphibia; order Caudata; family Salamandridae; genus Lissotriton; species Lissotriton vulgaris. The sequence continues at coordinate 60,197 of NW_028243618.1, forward strand.
CCAGGATATAGTCAAAATGTCTCCACCAACCAGCGGTCGGACCAGAACCCCTTTTGGCAGTCCAAAAAGGTTCCGTTAAATGACAACAGAAGAGATAGGCAACAAGAACAATCAGTCAAAAGAGGGGACGCTTTCGTGAATGGGGCCCATGCCCTAGCAGGCAAGCGTCCGAGTTCCAAGGTGTCCCAGGGCCATTTTAGTGGACCAGGCCCAAATCCGAAGAGCCGGCCGCCATTTTAAGAGTCCTGTGGCAGCCGCCTATCGCTGCACCGCAAGAGTGGGCGCAATTCAACTGGATGGTGGGCGAGACGCTGTAGCCGCAAGAGCGGGCGCAACTCAACTGGATGGTGGACGAGACGCTGTAGCCGCAAGAGCGGGCGGTAAACAGCTGAATGGCGGATGAGGCACAGTGCAGCAAAAGCGGGCGGAAAACCGCTGAATGGCAACTGAAACGGTAAAGGGGCGCCCCACTACAGCAGACGAGCCTCCACCTGGGGAGGCCCGTTCACGCCGCCTCCCCCCCCCCCCCGGGGCGCCCCACGCCGTTTTTCGGCGCAGCATTGTAGGATGCCAAGACCAGTGCGGCAAGTAAAGGACATCACCTGGGTGCCGTCCAGATCTCAGCGCGTTGTGCTGCCTTCGGACTATTCGCACAACAGACCGCTACTGACACCACCTCACAGCAGCCCATTGTTGCTTTGTTTAAAAAAAATGTTTTTAACGTGTTTACTTTGTTGGAGCGTTGTATATATTTATAAGTGATTAAAGTGTTATAATCCTACTACTTTGTTGGAGTGCTATATATTTTTAATGTGACACATAATTGGAAGACTTTGATGTACAAAAAGGCATCCCTGGAATCTTCCGCTTCAGGCTCGGTCCCACACACCCTCACAGTGGGAATCCCCTCCCCAATCACAATACAGGGTCGTTATCAGATAGTAGGAACGCGTGTGGTGTGACGGATCTCATGGGGTGGGGGCCTTGATCTACTGTAACTCCTTTGAAGAGGGATGATTCTTTACAGTTGGGGCCATAAACTACATCCGCAGGGCTAGGTGATAGCCTGGGACCGGCCTGGACAATCAGACACAGAGGAAGAGGAGTGTCAGAGGGTGCGGTAGTGAATAGGGTGAAAGGGAGGTGTCGGGCGGGCACAGGGTGTGATTCTCTGTGAAGAGCAGCGCAGATGGGGGGAGGTTTATGGCCCATGCATGAGAGAGAGAGCGGGGGTGACCAGTGCGTGGGGGAGATGCTTGCGAGGGTGGGGAGCCATGCTGAGGATCGGCGGCTTGCAGAGAGTGGGTCTGGTCAAGGCATCTAAAATGGCTGCCGTGCACGACAAAAGTGTGGCATTGGAAAAAAGCAAGATGGCGCAGACAATGTTTATCAATACGGATTAATTTATAACAATTATTTTTAACAATATATTTACTTGCAGTGTCAAAATGGCGGTCAACACTTCCTGATTTCCTTCGAATCGAACGTTAACAGACGTCACGCAGCAAAAAAAAAAAAAACGCTCACGCGCAGCCGCTGGAAGACATGTATCAACCTATATATGAGCATCCTCAGCCACCCTCAGAAAACATAGGGGGTCAGGATACGTCTCCCGTACCCCCTTATACCCATTTCTCACATTGTTTTTCCTCCATCTTGTAATTTAATTAAAACGAAACACAAAATGGCGAATTCCCGTTTCGCGTCCCGGTTCGCTACCCGGTTCGCGAACCGGAAAGCGCTTCTACCGCAAAAAATCATTTTTTTTTTATTTGCCCCACGGGACCCTTTAATAACCCCAACATCATTCCTAGGGGGTCAAGAGGGGTCTACCTTGCCCCCTTTCATTAAATTCCCCCTTCGTTTTTCTCTTCCTCTTGTCTCTCGATCCTACCGAGAGACAAGATGGCGGCCGTTCCGGACTGTTTAGAATGTTGACAGACACCGGAGAGCCAATCAGCTTCGCTTCGCAAAGTTCCGTTACGCGAAAAGTTCGCGAACCGGAGCGCTACCCGGGATGCTGTCACAGATATATCTGTTTTTTAAAACGTTAATTTCTCAAAATCCACTAGCAAAGGCACATCGGGCTAACAGTCCCTACAATTTTGCCAAGTTTCGTGCAAATCCATTCAGCCGTTCGAGCTAAAAGTGAGGCCAAACGACCTATGGAAAAATGAATGGGAAAAACGCGTTTTGGGACCCCCCTTTTTTTTCGGCCCCCCCTTGACGAATCCCCCCCAAATTTTCAGGGGCTGCTCAGAAACAAAATGTGCCATTTTCCTGAAAATTTCAGCTGATTCCGTCAACAAACGCTAAAGTTATTAGAGATAGAATTTTCAAAAGTCCCATAGAGAAAAAATCCTAACTATATATACCTACTGGCGACCGCCAGTAGGTAATATATATATATATATATATATATAAATATATATATATATATATATATATATGTATATATATATATATATATATATATATATATATATATATATATATATATATATATATATATATATATATATATCTATATATATATTCACTGAAAAAACCATAGGTTATAGACCATATATAGTTAGGAATTTGCATTTACAAAACCTTGAAAATTCACTGAAAAACCATAGGTTAGAGACCATATATAGTTAGCTGGACATTTTATTGACATAAAACCAATGAAATTCCATATATAGTTAGTTGCACTAACTATATATCGCGCACCCGCAATCCACTGCTGATGATGTCACATATTACATCATTCATGACATGGTCAGTGACATCACTGATGACATCACTGATGACATCTCAAATGACATCACTGATGACATCACTGATGACATCTCAAATGACATCACTGATGACATCATCTAGTGTCTGTGTGTTTTTGTAAAGTTTAAATATGTTTTACATATTGAAGAATGAGTGGATGTATGGAAGACTGAGTGTGTGTGTGGCTGGCTGGGAGGTGTGTGACTCTGTGCATATCAATGTGTACTTGTATCAGTGATTGTATAAGAGAGTAAGTATGTGTTAGTATATGTGTGAAAAGTATGGTGTTCTGTGTTTAACTGTATAGATGAGGAAATCGAAGTGTGATTGATTCTTCACAGGACTGACTAGGTGTATGAGTGCATATGATAGTGTTGTAATAATGAGTGACTGTATGTATGAGTGATTGTATGGGTGAATGAGTGAATGTGTGTGTAGACGTAGGAATCAGTGAGTGCGTATGTAGTAACTGGTATTGGTGTGTCATGATGTCATCAGTGATGTCATTTGAGATGTCATCAGTGATGTCATTTGAGATGTCATCAGTGATGTCATCAGTGATGTCACTGAAGTATGGTGTTCTGTGTTTAACTGTATAGATGAGGAAATGGAAGTGTGATTGATTCTTTACAGGACTGACTAGGTGTGTGAGTAACTCCATGGATGAGTGGCAGTGTGTGAGTGTCTGCATAGGTGTATGAGTGCATATGATAGTGTTGTAATAATGAGTGACTGTATGTATGAGTGATTGTATGGGTGAATGAGTGAATGTGTGTGTAGACGTAGGAATCAGTGAGTGCGTATGTAGTAACTGGTATTGGTGTGTCATGATGTCATCACTGATGTCATTTGAGATGTCATCAGTGATGTCATCAGTGATGTCATTTGAGATGTCATCAGTGATGTCATCAGTGATGTCACTGACCATGTCATGAATGATGTAATATGTGACATCATCAGCAGTGGATTGCGGGTGCGCGATATATAGTTAGTGCAACTAACTATATATGGAATTTCATTGGTTTTATGTCAATAAAATGTCCAGCTAACTATATATGGTCTCTAACCTATGGTTTTTTCAGTGAATTTTCAAGGTTTTGTAAATGCAAATTCCTAACTATATATGGTCTATAACCTATGGTTTTTTCAGTGAATTTCATTGGTTTTTTAAAAGCTAATATCTATAGCTGTAAAATATATTCTTTATTACGTGACGTATCACGTAGCCACGTGAGACGCCTCATGACGCGTCGCATAACCGTGACGTATCGGTTCTGCAGCGCAAACAAAACCCGTAACGTAAGCGTGCCGGAGCACGCTTACAGATATATATATTTTTTTTAACCTTAATTAGACAAAATCCACACGTGCACATATCTTAAGGCCTTGCAAAGGCACATCAAACAAACAGTCCCTACAATTTTGCCAAGTTTGCTGGAAATCTATTCCCTTAATTTTTTTTTTACTGTTTCTCTTGGTTTTCCCCTTGTTACGCTTACCGGGACGCTACCCGGTACGCGAACCGGACGCTCCAAAAACACAAGATGGCGGACTCCCGTTACGCTGCCGGTTAGCTGCCCGGTTCGCGTACCGGGAAGCGCCTCTACCGCGAAAAATCGCGGGGGACTTTAATATCCCCCTCATCAACCCTAGGGGGTCAGGAGGGGTTTACCTTGCCCCCTTTCCTTCATTTCCCCCTTCTTTTTTCACCACATCTTGTCTCTCAAACCTACCGAGAGACAAGATGGCGGCCGCTCCGGACTGTTTACAATGTTGACAGCTACGCTGCCGGTTAGCTGCCCGGTTAGCTGCCCGGTGAGCTGCCCGGTTCGCGTACCGGGACGCGCCTCTACGGCGTAAAATCGCAAAATTTTTTGCCCTGCGGGGCACTTTAATATCCCCCTCATCAATCCTAGGGGGTCAGGAGTGGTCTACCTTGCCCCCTTTCCTTCATTTCCCCCTTCGTTTTTCACCACATCTTGTCTCTCGATCGTACCGAGAGACAAGATGGCGGCCGCTCCGGTTTGTTTAGAATGTTGACAGACACCGGAGAGCCAATCAGATTCGCTTCGCGAAGTTCCGTTACGCGTCAGGTACGTGAACCGGGGCGCTAACCGGAGCGCTGTCACAGATATATATATTTTTTTAAACGTTAATTTCTCAAAATCCACTGGAGCACATATATTGAGACATAGCAAAGGCACGTCGGGCAAACCATATCTACAATTTTGCCTAGTTTCATGTAAATCTATTCAGCCGTTCGAGCTAAAAGTGAGTCCAACCGCCCTATGGAAAAATGAATGGGAAAAACGCGTTTTGGGACCCCCCTTTGTTCTCGGCCCCCCTTGACGAAACCCCACCAAATTTTCAGGGGCTGCTCAGAAAAGAAATGTGCCATTTTCCTGAAAATTTCAGCCAATTCCGTCCACAAACGTCAAAGTTATTAGACATAGAATTTTCAGAAATCCCATAGAGAAAAAATCCTAACTATATATACCCACTGGCTATCGCCAGTAGGTAATATACATATATAAACATATGTAATCTGCATATCTATATAAATATAAATGCATGCATACATATACATATATGCATACATATGCATGTTATTTACATGAAAGTTTTAAAAACACTAATAAAAGCAAAGCTAAAAAGCCACCTCATTACAAACAGAATGGCTTTAACTTAAACGAGGGCAAGATCTATTGCATTTTCAATGCTTGTTTACTTTGGTTCTATCAAGAAGGCATTCAGATGTGTCACACATTTGCCATAAATTCTGAATGTTAGCACTCTAGTTGCTCATTAGATCACTGTAGTAAAGCTAGTGCTCACCAGGGAAGTCTGCTGCTAATCATGGTTTGCAGCCATTTTCCCGCATTTTTTATCCCGCAGACTTTCAGTCCGCATACCATTATCCAGCAAGGTCATTGAGCTCGCATACCATTATCCCGCATTTTTTCAAAACGCATGTGCATTTATCGCGCATGCCTTTACAAAGAATTACGTTTTAAAGGCATGCATGGTAAATGCATTTGGGTTGTGAAAACCACGATGACGAGAGAGGTAAGTGGGTTTGTGTTAATTTTTTCGTGGGTTAGTGATTGTGTAGTGTAGTGTAGTGTTGTGTAGTGTTGTGTAGTGTAGTGTTGTGTTAGTGTAGTGTAGAGTTGTGGTGGTTGTTTAGTGTAGGGTCATGCTGGGGGTAGTGTTTTAGGGTTTAGGGTTGTGTTTTAGTGTTTGCGTAGTGTAGGGTCATGCTGGGGGTAGTGTTTTAGGGTTCAGGGTAGGGTTTAGGATAGTGTTGTAGTGTTTGCGTAGTGTAGGGTCATGCTGGGGGTAGTGTTTTAGGGTTTTGGGTAGTGTTGTAGTGTTTGCGTAGTGTAGGGTCATGCTGGGGTGTAGTATTTTAGGGTTTAGGGTAGTGTTGTAGTGTTTGCGTAGTGTAGGGTCATGCTGGGGGTAGTGTTTTAGGGTTTTAGGTAGTGTTGTAGTGTTTGCGTAGTGTAGGGTCATGCTGGGGGTAGTGTTTTAGGGTTTTAGGTAGTGTTGTAGTGTTTGCGTAGTGTAGGGTCATGCTGGGGTGTAGTGTTTTAGGGTTTTGGGTAGTGTTGTAGTGTTGGCGTAGTGTAGGGTCATGCTGGGGGTAGTGTTTTAGGGTTTTGGGTAGTGGTGTAGTGTTGGCGTACTGTAGGGTCATGCTGGGGGTAGTGTTTTAGGGTTTTGGGTAGTGTTGTAGTGTTTGCGTAGTGTAGGGTCATGCTGGGGGTAGTGTTTTAGGGTTTAGGGTAGTGTTGTAGTGTTTGCGTAGTGTAGGGTCATGCTGGGGTGTAGTGTTTTAGAGTTTTGGGTAGTGTTGTAGTGTTTGCGTAGTGTAGGGTCATGCTGGGGTGTAGTGTTTTAGGGTTTTGGGTAGTGTTGTAGTGTTTGCGTAGTGTAGGGTCATGCTGGGGGTAGTGTTTTAGGATTTAGGGTAGTGTTGTAGTGTTTGCGTAGTGTAGGGTCATGCTGGGGGTAGTGTTTTAGGGTTTTGGGTAGTGTTGTAGTGTTTGCGTAGTGTAGGGTCATGCTGGGGGGTAGTGTTTTAGGGTTTTGGGTAGTGTTGTAATGTTTGCGTAGTGTAGGGTCATGCTGGGGGTAGTGTTTTAGGGTTTTGGGTAGTGTTGTAGTGTTTGCGTAGTGTAGGGTCATGCTGAGGGTAGTGTTTTAGGGTTTAGGGTAGTGTTGTAGTGTTTGCGTAGTGTAGGGTCATGCTGGGGGTAGTGTTTTAGGGTTTAGGGTAGTGTTGTAGTGTTTGCGTAGTGTAGGGTCATGCTGGGGGTAGTGTTTTAGGGTTTAGGGTAGTGTTGTAGTGTTTGCGTAGTGTAGGGTCATGCTGGGGGTAGTTTTTTAGGGTTTAGGGTAGTGTTGTAGTGTTTGCGTAGTGTAGGGTCATGCTGGGGTGTAGTATTTTAGGGTTTAGGGTAGTGTTGTAGTGTTTGCGTAGTGTAGGGTCATGCTGGGTGTAGTGTTTTAGGGTTTTAGGTAGTGTTGTAGTGTTTGCGTAGTGTAGGGTCATGCTGGGGTGTAGTGTTTTAGGGTTTTGGGTAGTGTTGTAGTGTTTGCGTAGTGTAGGGTCATGCTGGGGGTAGTGTTTTAGGGTTTTGGGTAGTGTTGTAGTGTTGGCGTAGTGTAGGGTCATGCTGGGGGTAGTGTTTTAGGGTTTTGGGTAGTGTTGTAGTGTTTGCGTAGTGTAGGGTCATGCTGGGGGTAGTGTTTTAGGGTTTAGGGTAGTGTTGTAGTGTTTGCGTAGTGTAGGGTCATGCTGGGGGTAGTGTTTTAGGGTTTAGGGTAGTGTTGTAGTGTTTGCGTAGTGTAGGGTCATGCTGGGGGTAGTGTTTTAGGGTTTAGGGTAGTGTTGTAGTGTTTGCGTAGTGTAGGGTCATGCTGGGGTGTAGTGTTTTAGAGTTTTGGGTAGTGTTGTAGTGTTTGCGTAGAGTAGGGTCATGCTGGGGGTAGTGTTTTAGGGTTTAGGGTAGTGTTGTAGTGTTTGCGTAGTGTAGGGTCATGCTGGGGTGTAGTGTTTTAGGGTTTTGGGTAGTGTTGTAGTGTTTGCGTAGTGTAGGGTCATGCTGGGGGTAGTGTTTTAGGATTTAGGGTAGTGTTGTAGTGTTTGCGTAGTGTAGGGTCATGCTGGGGGTAGTGTTTTAGGGTTTTGGGTAGTGTTGTAGTGTTTGCGTAGTGTAGGGTCATGCTGGGGGGTAGTGTTTTAGGGTTTTGGGTAGTGTTGTAGTGTTTGCGTAGTGTAGGGTCATGCTGGGGGTAGTATTTTAGGGTTTTGGGTAGTTTTGTAGTGTTTGCGTAGTGTAGGGTCATGCTGAGGGTAGTGTTTTAGGGTTTAGGGTAGTGTTGTAGTGTTTGCGTAGTGTAGGGTCATGCTGGGGGTAGTGTTTTAGGGTTTAGGGTAGTGTTGTAGTGTTTGCGTAGTGTAGGGTCATGCTGGGGGTAGTGTTTTAGGGTTTAGGGTAGTGTTGTAGTGTTTGCGTAGTGTAGGGTCATGCTGGGGGTAGTGTTTTAGGGTTTAGGGTAGTGTTGTAGTGTTTGCGTAGTGTAGGGTCATGCTGGGGTGTAGTGTTTCAGGGTTTTGGGTAGTGTTGTAGTGTTTGCGTAGTGTAGGGTCATGCTGGGGGTAGTGTTTTAGGATTTAGGTTAGTGTTGTAGTGTTTGCGTAGTGTAGGGTCATGCTGGGGGTAGTGTTTTAGGGTTTAGGGTTGTGTTGTAGTGTTTGCGTAGTGTAGGGTCATGCTGGGGGTAGTGTTTTAGGGTTTAGGGTTGTGTTGTAGTGTTTGTGTAGTGTAGGGTCATGCTGGGGGTAGTGTTTTAGGGTTTAGGGTAGTGTTGTAGTGTTTGCGTAGTGTAGGGTCATGCTGGGGTGTAGTGTTTTAGGGTTTTGGGTAGTGTTGTAGTGTTTGCGTAGTGTAGGGTCATGCTGGGGGTAGTGTTTTAGGGTTTAGGGTAGTGTTGTAGTGTTTGTGTAGTGTAGGGTCATGCTGGGGGTAGTGTTTTAGGGTTTAGGGTAGTGTTGTAGTGTTTGTGTAGTGTAGGGTCATGCTGGGGGTAGTGTTTTAGGGTTTAGGGTAGTGTTGTACTGTTTGTGTAGTGTAGGGTCATGCTGGGGGTAGTGTTTTAGGGTTTAGGGTAGTTTAGTTGTTTAGTGTATGTTAAAGGCATATTCGTTCTAAAAGTTTTCGTTATTTTAATTTGCGGCCTAATAGTACATGCAGGATTTTTTTTGCGGACTGATGGTATGCGGGATTTCGTCATATATTCGCTAATCATACTTTCTATGGCAAAATGAACCCCCTCATTTTGTTCCTTTTTAAATTAAATGTTTTAAGAGTTACCACTTTATTCAAATCAAGATGGCTTCAGGTGTGCCATACCTTTGTAATAAGTAGGACTGTTAGCACTCTAGTTGTTCTTTAGAACACTCTGGGACAATCTGTCATTGGGCTATAGTTGGGCTACATCTGGCTGATATTTGGGCTACATTTGTTTTTTTTTGTCTCTGGTGGCCATCTTTGGGCTACATTGGGCTACATTGGGCTACATTGGGCTACATTTGGGCTCCAACATATATATAGCCCAATGTAGCCCAATATATATTTTTCAAAGTTAATTTTCGTAAAAACCACTGGAGCCTATATCTTGAGACATAGCAAAGGCACATCGGGCTACCAGTCCCTACAATTTTGCCAAGTTTGGTGTAAATCCATTCAGCCGTTCAGGCTAAAAGTGAGGCCAACCGCCCTATGGAAAATTGCATGGGAAAAACACGTTTTGGGACCCCCCTTTTTTCTCGGCCCCCCCTTGACGAAACCCCCCCAAATTTTGGCTGCCATAAGTGTGGCAGGATATGCTCAGACGTGAGTCCCTTGCTCACTTTGCCACTGGATTCAAGCAAACCGGGCTGAAGACGGCTGGAATGCCAGAAACCGGTCCTCGGAAGCTTGTTTCCGGTCCAGGGAAGGCATGGCTTAGCAGTTCGGGCTGGACTGTTCCCATGAGGCACAGGGTCAGACTGATTTGCATATAGCCATGTCTGAACTGGGGTGGCAGAGTGGGCTAAAGAACGGTGATGGATCAAACCCAGATCTTTTGACTGGGTGTGAGTGTTTGATTGGTTCAGATGCTCCGTCCATCACCACCCCCTTTTGTACCGCTTTTGGCCGCCATAAGTGTGGCAGGGTATGCTCAGACGTGAGTCCCTTGCTCACTTTGCCACTGGATTCAAGCAAGCTGGGCTGAAGACGGCTGGAATGCCAGAAACCGGTCCTCGGAAGCTTGTTTCCGGTCCAGGGAAGGCATGGCTTGGCAGTTCGGGCTGGACTGTTCCCATGAGGCACAGGGTCGGACTGATTTACATATAGCCATGTCTGAACTGGGGTGGCAGAGTGGGCTAAAGAACGGTGATGGATCAAACCCAGATCTTTTGACTGGGTGTGAGTGTTTGATTGGTTCAGATGCTCCGTCCATCACCACCCCCTTTTGTACCGCTTTTGGCCGCCATAAGTGTGGCAGGGTATGCTCAGACGTGAGTCCCTTGCTCACTTTGCCACTGGATTCAAGCAAGCTGGGCTGAAGATGGCTGGAATGCCAGAAACCGGTCCTCGGAAGCTTGTTTCCGGTCCACGGAAGGCATGGCTTGGCAGTTTGGGCTGGACTGTTCCCATGAGGCACAGGGTCAGACTGATTTGCATATAGCCATGTCTGAACTGGGGTGGCAGAGTGGGCTAAAGAACGGTGATGGATCAAACCCAGATCTTTTGACTGGGTGTGAGTGTTTGATTGGTTCAGATGCTCCGTCCATTACCACCCCCTTTTGTACCGCTTTTGGCCACCATAATTGTGGCAGGGTATGCTCAGACGTGAGTCCCTTGCTCACTTTGCCACTGGATTCAAGCAAGCCGGGCTGAAGACGGCTGGAATGCCAGAAACCGGTCTTCGGAAGCTTGTTTCCGGTCCAGGGAAGGCATGGCTTGGCAGTTCGGGCTGGACTGTTCCCATGAGGCACAGGGTCAGACTGATTTGCATATAGCCATGTCTGAACTGGGGTGGCAGAGTGGGCTAAAGAATGGTGATGCCTCAAACCCAGATCTTTTGACTGGGTGTGAGTGTTTGATTGGTTCAGATGCTCCGTCCATTACCACCCCTTTTTGTACCGCTTAA
>NW_028243619.1:0-1000 GCF_964263255.1 Lissotriton vulgaris
CGGCGGGTCCCGCTTCATCTGTTCCTGGGTATCCAGATGGGGAGGGTGCGAAAGTAATACAGAAGCCGCGGTAGGGCGATCATTTTCAGCAGGAAATGCGACCAGTGACCGAGAGCGGGAACGTGGCCCAAAAGGCCATGCTTCCCTTCAGCGCCCGCAAACATCGGCCCACGTTACCCTCCAGCATGTCCGCAGCCGTGTGGTATATGTATACCCCTAGGTATTTCAGGCAGGTGGGCTCCCAGTTGAGCAAGGGTCGGTGGTCGGGACGACCCGTGTCACGCCGTAGTGGAAACAAGCAAGTTTTAGACCAGTTAACTTTCAGTCCTGAGAGCTCGCCAAACCGCCCCAGCAGTCTCTCCGCCCCTTCCAGCACTGTCGTCCCGCCTTCTAAAAATAACAGAAGGTCGTCTGCATATAAGGAGATAAATTGTTGGCCTTCTCTGCTGTCTATGCCCTTAAAATGCTTCCCCGTCCAGGCCTCGGCCGCGAGGGGTTCGATCGCTAGGGTGAATAACAGGGGGGACAGGGAACAGCCCTGTCGGGTGCCCCGCTTCACTGGATATTGGTGCGAAACTAGGGGTCCTATCGCACTCTTGCCACTGCCGCTGTGTACAGGACACGCGTCCAGCTAATGTATCCTTCCCCCAGGCCAAAGCGTTCCATGACTCTGTATAGGTAGTCCCACTCCAAACTATCAAACGCTTTCTCAATGTCTATCGAGAGGACTAGGGGTGTTTGGTCTTCCGTGTATGTGCTCTCCAGCAGTCTAGTGAGCCTCCTGATATTTATCGTCGTATTACGTGCTGGAATGAATCCAGATTGGTCTGTGTGTACTAGGTCGGGCATGTGTTGTAGGAGCCTCGCTGCTAGTATAGCACTTAATATTTTGTAGTCTGTGGTCAGCATGGAAAGTGGTCTATAGGAGGCTGGGCTGCAGCTCTCCCTCCCAGGCTTTAGCAGTGGGATCACGAGTGCCTCGCGCATAGAATGGGGTAGG